>NC_133032.1:32797500-32960000 GCF_048771995.1 Taeniopygia guttata | reverse complement strand
TACAACCAGGTGGGATGGCAGCAAGGTGCTGTTTGGAACTGCAGCTACAGCTTAAAGAAGCCCAGTAAGACAGAGATGTTTGAACCTGCACTTTGAAGCTCACTCTGGTTCTGTGCTTCACATGACATCTACTCAACTTCTCACTTTCAAACCCTCCCTCCCCAAAGTGTCTTAAGAAAGAACAGCTCACCAGAGGAAAGCAGCAGGAACAGAGTCAATGCTGGGCCATCTGAAGTCTGGAGAGCTCCAGGCAACAAATGTTTCACTCCAGGACCAACAAAGTCCAACACACAGATCTGAAAGCCCCAGGAGCTCCCACCTCCTCTACAGCAGCACATCTGGCCCTTAAATTCAGACTCCACTGTAGTAAACACCATCTTAAAAGACAGTAAACTTCTAGCTGCAGGGTGTTCTAGGCATGTGCTTTCTTCTTACCAGAGTCTGAGATCTCACAAGCCACACCAAACTGTTAACACAGAACTGCCTTCATAAACACGGCAATTTTATGTACAGCCTTGTGAACAGTCACTGAAACAACACTGAGGTACCTGAAACCATCAGGACTCCATGAATTTGCACTGACACATTTCCATCTCTGTCTTGGTTCTGAAAAGCATTTAAAAGCAGGATTCTATCCTCTACCTCCAAAAGGTTTGTGGACACCCCAACCAGCAGCCAAACCAAGTTTGTCTTCTGAAGTTCTCTCCACTTTTATCCCTTTCTTTCACTGAAGATACAGCACATAAAGTCAGTGAGACTTAATTTCAGCTGAATGCTCTCACTACATACTATGCTCCATCCTTACATGAATAAACCCTTGAATTTCAAAATGAGAAAGGAGCATGACTTACCATCTAGTAGTTCTAGAGTAACCGAGGGATCTACATATTCCCACCAGTGCTTTCCATCAGTTGATACTGGAATCTCCCAGTTGGACCACTTGCAGGCCAAGTGAATGCACACACAAGCTATCACTGTGGGCTTGTACTGAAGACAGAATGTGGTAAGGTGAAGGCTGTTGCACACATTTCGTAATGAGGAACCAAAGGAAATCAAACATGTAAAACAGAAAACCCAAACAAATCAACCATTAACATATAGAATGAGATACCTTGTCAGTCAACAGCAGTTAAACATTTTGTTGAATAAGCTCATAAGATATCTTACTGCCCTAAGAAAACAAAGGGCAGGGCATTTATCTGGCAGAAAGTTAATTTGTTTTTGCTATCAAAAGCCTGACAGCTTTTGATAGCAAAAACAGTAAACAAATTTACCACTTATTCTACTGTACTTAAGTACTAAAAAGGGCAGTATAATATGGTGAATTAAAATTCTGCAGTATAATGCATAGAGCTAATTGTGCAGTCTCTGACTGAGACAATCAGAAGGTCCCCAGCAGTTTCATAGCAGCCAGGTGAGTTATTTGTGGGCTTTGCTTTCAGCAAGCCTGGATTTGTGACATTTTTGATGTTGTCTTTAGCTTCCAGCACCACAAACACATTGGCTCACTTTCACTGCTTTAGCATAACTTATCTTAACAGCTGCTTAGGTACAGAATATTGCCCATCAAGGAACCACCAGGATTTGTTTATTTATTAATTTTGAACAGTTCTAGTAACCAGCAGATACTGTTTAAAAACTGTATCTACACATAATGTAATCCTCTTAAATAAAGGCTAAAGTAGTTCTGCAAGAGGTAAATTGAAGTAATCAAGACTAAAACCTGCTCTCTAATTTTTTGTGACAGGCTATGTCTATAAAACACCCACTTGGAATCCCAGAACTTTATATTTATCTAAGTACTTAAGTTTTAAAACTATATACTAAGATTAAAGAGCTGTTTCTAAAAGAAATAACATTGGGCTAGTACTACTCTATCTGAAAAGAAAAGTCAGCTAGCTGAAAATATCTTAGACCCACTAGAATTTTATAAGACTGAATCAATATACTTAAAGTTAAGAGAAAACTGCCATTAACTACAAGTGTAAACTAAAAATAGTTTTGTACTTACCAAGATGCTCGGATTTCTAGGTTAAGTTTATCTCTTTGTAATCTTTAGCTGCTATTCAGGCTACCAATTTTAGACTTATGCACTCACAATCGAGAAAAAGTCATCAGAAAGCACCACTACACTTCTCATTGTGCATTTAAGCCCTTTGTGCCATCAGGCCCTTGTCCAATACACCGCACTGCAGGCAGGGAGGTACCACCACTGGAGGTGGCCCAGTCCCCCACTGCAACAAGGGTAAGACACATCAGGGGGCCCTGCAGTAAAGGAAGCTATAGTGTGCTACAACAGTGCAACAAAGAGGTTCAGGATAACAACCTGTTGGTAGCCATGAAATAGGATGTCTGTGCCAAATCCTTGCTTGCTGTAAGAAAAGAAAAACAAGAGAGATTAAAGATCTGCACTAGTTTGTCAGGTTCATTCCAAAATTCAAGCAGTTTTACCTTCCGAAAATCACTGCTGGGTGTTTCTAAAGTACTGTTCTGGCTTTAGCTAACTAGCCTTTAAAATAATCTCTTCTGAGACACAGAAGACTGAGACACCCCCAGTACTGGAGCTGGACCTGTCATTCCCTTCAGTGGCCCTCCCTCCCCTGCACAGCCCACAGGACAGCTCCCCTCCAACAGCTGCCAGGCGAGCACTCTGCTCTGGGAAGCGCTGCTCCCCCACCCTCACTGCAGGGGATCCCTGCTTTGAGCTGGGAGCACAGCAGGCACTTGGTCTGGCCAATTCACAGCACAGTGCTCCATCTGCTCTTGGAGCAGGACACCCTCCCACCTCCCCGAGACAGCCACACCTCTCTCCCAAAGCCCAGTAACACAGCAAGCCCCCAGACTACCTGGGGAAAAAATCAGTTTTCTGCTCCTTCTAATAAGAGCACTGTAGTTGTAACATTTTGTTCAGTATTTGTTAAATCTATGGCAAGGCTTCAATAGGAAACAGACAAATTCCTTTGAGTTAGTCAGAAAAAAAATACCAAAACAAACCACAGGACTGCAACATGCCAGAAATGAAAAACTGACTTGGGCTGTTACAGCCACAGAGTGCTGACCCCTAGAGTGACACCCCAATGCTCCTCACTCAGGTAAGAGAACTTACTGTAACATGCATTTAATGGAATAGCTGGGCACAAGGGGTTTAACCGCAGATTGAATGCAGCCTTCATTGAATTCTTACTTTGACACTATCACTTGAAATCAGTGCTACCTGCAGAAAGCGTAGTGTTGAATTTTATGTCAAAGGGAATACTGTTAAACTTTTATTTTAATAATATTTCTAGAAAGTTTGAGAAATACTACAGTGGCTTTTAAATTTAGTTTTTAAAAAGCATATTAAAATGTGATTTAACTCAACTTCTAATCATTGCCAAGGAATAAAATTCAGATTTGTCTTCACGCTACACAGCCAGAAGCGCCATACTCTAAGAAGAATGTGGAAGTTGCAAAGTAACAGGATCTGTTCCTACACACAAATTTTACTAATCCATAATAATCAGAAGGTGAATTGACCATGTGTTAGGCTATAATATTTAGTTTGCATAGTAGTGGTAATTGCATGGCAGAAAACCAAGGAGTTCAACCTCTTCCTCCCATCTAAAAAAAAGTAAGGTGGAATCACCAAAGAAAAAAAAAAAAAATAAAAAGTGAAATGAGACTGTCATAACAAATAAAAATATACAATGGTTGAGTAAGACTGAAATTGATGTCTGGCTCTTCTTTTTTCATCAAAGCAATGCCTGAAGGATCTTCAATGATTTATATGCTCTGTAAAGTTACATGTTTGAATTAAGGGAGCAAGGCCAAGAAGCATCTCTACTCTCACTGAAATGTCCCTTCTGAACAAGGAAGAAAAGCAGATGCCAGAAAACTTCTATTTAACATCAGCTTGAAAGATGAGTAAATCAAAACACATACCTGGAAGAAAAGAATCACATCTTGAAACACACACTTTAGCCTCAATCAAATATTACTGTGCTAAATACCTTACCTATACTAAAAGTAGTATGATTCTGTTTCAATTTATTTACAGCTAAATAATAATCACTGCTAAAACCAGACAGAAACCTCAGCTCACAACTAAAGTCTCTGATAACACAAGGCACAACTGAAAATATCCATCCCAAACTCTTCTATGTAGGGCAGCTTTGGTTTAGCAGAATCCATCTATGAAATTAAATCTAATGAATTTTGGTGGTTTACTTCCATTATAGCAGTGGAAAGTGCATCTCCAAAATTTAAATCATCTTGAAGCAGGGGCTAAAACAAGCCAGCAGAGCTGCTCTTATAACTCAAAAGCCGCAGGACCGATGGCTACGACACCAGCCATGAATGACCAGTTTTTGATTTTAGCATTCAGGAGTGATTAGAAACATCCATCCTGTCTCACTGCTGCAGAAGCAGCCATAAGACAGGAAACAGTGAAATAGTCATCAATATTTTGAAACAGGATTTGCTGTCTGACACACCTTCTGAGAGGCTGTCTCCAAGGAACTGTCAACTGGAAACTAAAATGCTTTTTATTGGGCATAGCCACGCAATTCATCGCTTGCAGTTCCAAGATACCTGAGTCTTTTCTTCTACACAGCTTATCTTGGATCTTGGGATGCTCATGAAAATGTGACTGCCAAGTCCCCATTAGGAGCTGGTAACTGGCTGTGCCTGGACCCTGACAATGTGTGAGCATTCCCCAGGAAGAGGAGACTGCAGATTAGCCAGTCAACATTGGAAGAGAGAATCTTGCTGAAGTCCTTCTGGCAAAAGCAAAAAGCCCCAGGCTCTGAACAGAGGGATGCTGGAGGGTGCAAAGGGCTGGAAGAGGCCATGGTGTAGGCATTCAGGTCTGAGCAGTCCTGGTGGCTTTACTTTCTTCAAAGTATTTAAAGCTTGGGAACAGGCCCATAAAAACCTGAAGTCAAAGTTCAGAACAGGAAGGACGCCTGTAGCAAGTGCAGGAGTGCAGTGGTGTTTCACATCTTTCCACACCACTAAGTTTCAAATTTTCCTCATGAGAATACCCTCTGAAAAAGCTGATGCATTTTCACCTCCTCTTCTGCTGACTTTGTCTTTCTCAGCCTGATTTAAGCAATGGCATCTGCACACAGATACTATGGGATATTTGAAGGACTCGACAGTGCAATTTTCACAAAAGATTAGTAAGGATCATGGGTGTTCAAGATACCTGATAACCTGCAGAGTAGCGAGAATAATCCTAGAAATCCTTGAGATCTCATCTTCAGTTCCAAAAGGTTGTGTTCCAACACAGAGAAAGGAGTGACTGAAGACTTCCCAAGATGCAGATGAGGATATGGATTCCTAGTTTCACCAGAAGCAGGCAGAGAACAGACTGATTTTGCACCAGAGTGCAAGAGGACCATGGCACAGTCTTGTCACCGAGCAGTTTCACTGCTGATCATTCAGCTAGTGTTGAAGGCAGCAAGGGCCAAAGCCAGAACAGTTTTGGTGGGGTAGTTTTTCCCCTTTTCTTTTTTCCTTTCTTCTCTTCACTACTGGAGCATTCTTGGAATGGACACTCAAGCTTGCTGACAGGCCCTCATATATCCACTGCCTTCAGATTCCTTGGACCTGTGGGATCCTAAGGAATGATGGTCAAGGAATGATGGTTCTTCTCCTCTTCTCAGTCTCTTGACACTGAGGAAGAATGGTGCAGAAAAAATACTAAGCCCACACCATTTTCCTTGTCTTCTATACTGACCAAACTGCAAAGATGGAACAATTTCATTAACCCATGACTCTCTGAACACCAGAAGGAGTAACTTGGTATTGTATGCCTGAACATCATGAATCATTTTCTAGGCATCCAGTCACCCCTTCTCTGCAACGATCTGTGTTGTCTAATAAAACCTTCAAGAAGGCTTTCAATCTTTGAGAAGAATTCATTATTTTTTAGTTGTATGTTGAAGCAAATATATTTATTTGCACCAACTCCCACTTACTAGTTCATCTTCAGCTTCCAGCAATTGATTCTGGTGTGCCACTGCCAGACTAGACAGTCTTCTGACAAAGGACCTGGCTGAATTTTTTGAGCGTCATCAACACAAACTAGGTTTTTATTTTTCATTTTGTTTTTAAAGGGGATAGCTTACAGCTTAATAACAGGTAACAGTGACTGCATAAAACAAATTACCTGGATCCAAGACAGCAAAAAGTGATGGAGAGAATCAGGCATCCTCTGAGGCACTGCAGTTTAGTCAGACAAAGGGCCCTTTCCCACCACCTGACAATGCAGTGCACAAAGCCAAAACCACACTCACAGACCTCAGGTAACTTTGCTGCCTCTTTCTTGATACTCAGTCAGACATTACATTCCTCCCTTCCTCCTCTCTCCAAACATGCAGTTGGAAGTTTTAATTACAACAGGCTTGGATAAGTTAATAATCTTGATTCAAAAAGGTATCTCTGCCTTCTGAAATGGTGCTTTTTGTCCAAGATGAGGTTACCAGAACTGGATGAAGTAACCTTGGATTTCTTTAACTTCGCAGTCAATCCCATTAGCACTAAATGTTTAACACTGATAAATCTAAGGTATATTTTAAAGGCTTCAGGATTTAGATATCTGAGTATTACATCTACTGACATTGAAAACCGACACTGTCCAATAAATAAATGTTCAGGGACAGGAAACTAAACTCCTACCACTGTGTCTTTGAAGATAATCACTGTGCCCACAGGCCCATGTCTCTGTCCCCTCAACACATCAAACCAATGTTCCATGGCAGTTATTCTGTCCTTGCTTGACTTGCATGTATGACTTCAAATTTCATGCCTGATGTTTTAAATGAATTAATTTAGTTTCCTTTTTCTTATTTTAATACGAGGTACTCAAATCTTGTGTTTACAGTCTACAGCACTCTACACAAGCTCCCAAGGATTCCATACACACACACACTAATGAGCACACCTCCTTCAGTGAGCAGGTTTTTAAACATCGGACACATTACATTTACTGTGCACCACTCCTTGAGCTACACAGATGTTCAGCCCTCACTGAAGTCTTCAGATTTCAAGATATCACTTTAGACTTCTAAGTATTTTTTCAAGTCTGCTGACATTAAATATGTCAAATTTAAAAAATCACAGTATCTTCAAAGTATGAATTTTGTCAGTACAAAAAATTAGCTTACAAAACACAAAAGTAAAAGCTGAACTACCCTTGATGAAAGGCAATCCAGTTTGTGTAGCAGTGTGCCTGTAGGCTTGAGTGACACACACTGATGTGGAAATCCTGAGGCAATACAACATTCCCCCACCCCTCCCCAGAGCCCCAGACACCAAACAGAAGCACAGGGGCTCCCCAAGAGAGTAAAATGTGATCACATTTACAGTGACCAAGAGCTAAGAAAAGCCAAAGCAAAACCCTACAGAGCAGCTGGTGCAGACTACTGAGACTTCAGGTGCAACTGGATTCATGCACCAAGTCACAAGGAAATCTGGGCAGAAAGCAGAGAATCATTATCTTACAGCAAGGAGAGCAATAAACCACTTTATATGCAAGTAAGTTACAGCACCAGCCCTGCTCAGTGTCTGCAGATACTACACCAGGAAGCCACAGAAAATAAGAGACACTCTTCCTTGAAAGAACACCATTAATTTCAGAGTTACTACAAACCAAATCTAGTTTACAAGGTCAGGCTGTACCGAAAATTTATATATTTTATAGAGGGAGAAAAAAAACACCAAAAACTTAGAAGCATTTATGCATTTTTCACTGCAAAACCAGCTAATGTCTAGAGACTAACAACCATGGTCTACTAATTTCAAAACATGTTTTACTTAAGAAACATAATTATAAGTGAAAAGCTTATTTTAGATGCTTTTACAAGTTCTTTTTTTCATCCTACATCTTATAAGAGGGTGTTTTCATCTTTTTTTGAAGATCCAAAAGAAACCAATTCAAGAGTTAAAGAAGTTGTGCCAAAATGCCACAAAAATTATAGAGAACAAAACAGGTTTCCAGCCAGTCACATTAATGAGCTGCAGGCAAGTTACAGGATATGTTTAACTAAAGGTTTGAGGTTTTGTGCTACCATCCAAAACAAGTAAGGACACACTGCTCCAGAAAAACAATTAGTCACACCAATTTGCATGTGACAGCACACTTACGATGCACTCTCTTTATCCCTCAGTCCATTACCTGAAAAGATTTGCTGAGACAAAAAGCAGGCATCAGCCATCAATGGACAAAACTATTTAAGAGGGAAAATCATCAGCTCAGAACAATACTATGGATCTGGCCAATCAGTTTGCAACTGCTGACTGCTTCTGTCATTCCAGAACACATGGAACAGGTACGATTAAAATCAAAGCTAATAAGAAAACAAAACAAAAAAACCCAAACAAACTAAAAAAAAAAAAAAGAAGGACAGAGGACTGGACTCTTTATGACTTACTAAAGGTAAATATCAAACTCTTAATAATTAATTTTAAACATACTCTTTGGATAACATAGTTGGTGAAAAATCATATTAGACAAATAACATTATTTTCAAATTTTACTAGAAAGGTAAAAGAGGACTTACAGAAGTGGTTAAAAGTCACTGACCTCTCACTAACTGTGTACATTTCACAACATCTGTGTGTGGATGTTCAATGGTAATCTCAAAACCTGAGGAGTTACAAACACATTTTAGAATTATACATTTGCATCTGCAAAATAAAAAGCAAACCCCTTATGTTGCCCCATAGATCTAAAATATTTTCACTGCAGAATAAGTAACACTAATTAAATGCCTTTTATTCTTTACCTTTTCATACTTTTGAATGGCAGATGGTAAAGCCACTTTGTAATCTGTTACTAAAATATTCCTCCAGTAATCTTAAATCCTGTACACACCTAACCTCGAAAAATTACTATCTTTTTAAAGCTGAATATATCTGAACAATTTCTAGCAAGTTAGTAAGTCAGTAAAAACTGCTGCAAACACAATGAAATATGTGTGTGCATGTATACTTATATTAATTGATTTCTAGCACTGAAACGTGTTGCATGTATGAAAATAGAAATGAAGTCAATTTGTAGATCAGTGACTTAAGAAACCCTTCTGTTTTAAGAACTAGGTCACTACTGTGAGCTGGTTTTTTTAACAATACCTCAAGTGGTATTTAAGAATATCTGAGCAAGTCAGTGTTCTCAGGCCTCTGGCTGTAATTGTCTCTATGGTATTTTAGTCAGATGAGTTTCTTGACACAACATTCCACTTCAAATTTTGGAATCATCTGAATCCATTAAATGGCTACACTACAACTTGTGTTTGTTCAGAGTCACTCAATTACATAATGTTCTTCTTCAAGGCAGAATGGGGAAGGGCACTGGGTACAAAGCTCTTTCCAACTGCTTCAGGACACACACAGCCAGCCTACCACACCATGTTACCTTATGGGAAAAAATCCCAATGTATTTACTACTTGGAGTAAAATCTATTTGGAAGCCTACACATTTCTAACTTAACTGTCAGAAACATCTCTTTCATAAGTACAGACACACCTTTCTTCTCCACAGTGAACACAGCAAAACTGGTAACACAAAACTAAATTCTGAAGTTATACAGGAAAACAGTTAAATTATAGTGTTCCAATAGCACATCAAAAATCCAGTTATTTGGGTCCCCCTAGCTCTTCATGGCAAGCTGGCTGCACAGGAGGTATTTAGAAAGACATACCTAAAGTTTGAAGCATTATTGTTTCAAGTATAACCAGCTCTTGGGCTTGTTGAAGGTATGCCTGAAACAAACAAGCAGACAGGTGAAGACACAGCAGTGGATTGCCTCAGAACTTCACTCTCACACTGCCTCTCTGGTACAGCAACACAAGATACAGCAGCAGTTCCACACCAGTGAGCACTGACAAGTCACAATGCTTCACACTGCTTTCCTCCACACACAGCTACAAATTCAGTTCCACCTGCCTGCCTTTCACAAGAAGATTAATTTAGTCTGGATTTCAGAAAATCTATTCCAGCAAAGCATTTTTGGGAGGTCGGGTGGGTGCTGTAAGAATTTCAAGATGGAGCAATCTCTTCAAGTTTCATAACAAATAAGTGAGTCTTTAAGAAATTGCACTAAGTAATAGAAAGACTTAAATGGTATAAAAACAAAGGCTTTTCTTCCTAGGCTGCAGAGAACAATATTCCAGTAAGACAATGTAACAATCATTAGATGAAATATCATCTTTCAAACCATGTATCTTTGAGACTGTAACTTCCACCTACATCACTCTTTGTATCCAGTTGTGGCTCTTGAGGATGAAGACAGGCATTTGCTACTTTAATAACGTGTTCAAGTTTCCGTGGCTGTTCTTCCACTTTTGCAGCCAAAAACAATGCCGTGGGAGACATTATCTGAAGAAGAAAAACATGTGTATTTTTAAACTTTTTATAAGCACGACTTGAATTTTTATGGAGTCTAAACTAGCACAGAAAATGTTTAAGAAGTTGGATTTGTGGCTTTTTTTCAGTTTTGAAGTCATGCAAGGTAACAAAAATATAACTAGCCATGTTTTATTTTGTAACTGATGCAATCCTCTCAGCAGCACAGGGAAGGAGTAGCATAATGTTAAATTACATTTGTGAGTAAAATGTCTGAGGTCAAACTAATTCTAGTTCAACATAAAATATTTTGGCCCAGAAGACTCAGTCACAGTAGAACAAGCTGTTTCAAGTTAAATATACTTCATGAGAAAGTTCATCCAATTTCTTGCACAGAGCGAGTCACTACACCATTTTTTCTGCAGAACAGCTGATCACAAGTTCTGGTAGCATTTAATTCTCCCAAAGAGTGAGAAACTTTGCAGAGAACTTTAATAAAAACAGCTTGCTATATAAACATAGGCTCTACAAGTAAAAGAAACTTTATATATACACATATATTCTTAGAAACTTTACTATATGCCCAGAAGTATCTGGAAAACACAGTGTAAGGATTTGTAAAACACCAGTTCTATCAAATGTTAGTAAAGACTACACATCACATTTAAAGATGGAAATTTATATCAAACTCTAGTTGTCATAAGGTGGCAGTTCAGTATCACCCAAGAGTTAGCTGTGAAGTAGAATTTTGGTGCCTGTTGTCAGCGAGAGTGACTGATGTGTACAGACAGTACACAGCAAACCACAAATCACTGATGAATTAGGTTCTCTTTGCATGCAAAATGTGCCCATGTTAATCAGGAATTAAAATGGTACTAGAAATCATCTAGACATAAGCTGATTAAAATGGGTAAAATTAAGCCAGTATAAAGCATTTATTCAGAGACTGAAATAGCTGCTTGCTGAGTTTAATTAATGCATGGTGCAAGTAATGCAAGTCTTTGATTTGTCATTCAATGCCCAAAGAGAGCTAGGCTAAATAGGAGACATAGCCCCCCTAAAGCCAGATTTGCTTTTTTTGCCAGTAAGCAGCCCTTTTTTATGCCAAAATGAAATATTTGGTATAAAAATTTACAATATAGGCAAAACTGCAACAAACTAATTAAACATTTAAGAGATTAAATTTCAGAAGCTTTCAAATGTACTGAGAGTACTTTTTTGCGTCCTTAAATCAATTTGGAATGTCTGCTTGGATCTTAAATAAAACTTTAAAGGTGGCAGACTTGAAAATTGCCTTGGTAAGGCAATACTCTTTGAGTATGAGCCATGAGAAATCTAGCAAAAATCTCAGTCTATAAAAACCAACCACCCAAAACAAGTCACAGGGAGCAAATTCTTTTACAAGGGAGCCAAGAACCCCTGTTTTCTTTTTAAGAATCTTGTAACCTAAGCCTGATGAACAAATGAAATAAAAACCCAAGGTGAAGTGTTACTGAACAAGGCCATATTAGCACTGTCATTTAATACTTCTGATGATTCTGTAGAAGTTCCTATCCCATTGCTTGAAGTAATGATTTGAAGTTCTGGAAGGGATTTCCTTTGCCAAGGACATACTACTTGAAATGTGTCTCACACTGAGATAAAACTTTTAAACAGTAAATATGATGGAAACACTTTCTGGAGCTCAGAGAGTATCAACAGCTCTGAAGTGGCAGAAAATGCAGAAGATGTCAGGCAGCACACACAGGCTGCCTGTCACATGTCATATAAAGGTATTTTACAGAACTCAATTTTCAACAACTCCCATGGCTGAAAACATTTCCATTTCACTGAGGCATTATTTGAACCAAGTCACCAATGACCACACAACTAAACCTCACTCACTGTTACTCTGTGGCTGACTGCACCAAAGTTCTACTTCTTTCCAAAAAAGCACCAATGGCTATCTTCAGGATCTCTTCTGATTTACTGAAGCAGATCAGATCTGGCCAAGAAGTTCTCCATACAATTCCTGATCTCCAAGACCTTGCATATAACTCAGCTCTGGAGGCTGATTAAGTCAAGCTGATTAACTGTCATATAATTCTGGTTCATCAGAAATCTATGTACAGCCCAATTAACTATTTCCTTCAAAAAGAAGTGTTGGCTTCTGGCCAAAGAATTTCAGGTCTTTATCTTATCTAGGACAAGGGTTCTCATTCCCAGTTTAGAGCAGGCCATTATTTTTACCTCCCTTGGTATTCATTCAGAAAAACAGACATCCTAGTAAAATTCCAGACTTGGCAAAATGTAGTCTTCAGTGAACACACCCTGCTAAGTGTATAACTGGCAAAGTTACTCAAATGCTTTCATTCGTTTCCAATTACCAAAAATGGCAAAAAACCCAAGCAAAGTAAAACAAAAAAAGCAAAATTAAAGAAACATACTTGACAAAGCAATAGTGTATTTCCTATATATAAATATCTTAATTTGGTATCAATCAAAATAATTTAGAGCAATTATATACTATGCACCCCAAATAGACTTTGAGAAATCTTCAGAACACATGTGATGTATGACATTAAATCCCACTTTATTACTAGCCAAGTCCCACAAAAATAGGAAAAATCCCCAAAACATAAGAGCCTTGTTAACACAATCCAAAAGCATTACACACCAAGTTTCACTGGCAACTGTGGTACAAGTCTTCTCACTTCAAAAGGAAAAGACAGTGCAATGACAAAGGCACTCAGAAAAATCTCAGAACACATCAGCAGCGTGCATGTGGTTTTCTGAGATCTCCCTCTCCCTTCCAATGCCAATATTAGAACGTTTTTAGACCGATACAATTTAGCCTATGACATTAAGTGCTTACAGTTTATGAGAGGGTTTTCAAGTCTGAACACAAAGAGCTGTGAGGAATTTTTTTTATTATAACCAGGAGCTTGCATTGCATAAAAGCAGCAAATATGTTAAATTGCACTATTAAAACCAGAAATGAAATACCCAGAACAGCTTCTAACTCAACTAGAGCTTGAAGCATATTATGAAAGTTTCAAGAACTTTGCAAAACTGCAAAGTCAACTGTTTAATACTGTGATTTGGACAAGGCACAAGGAAGGGAATGCAGAAGGACTGGAAACAAAACACCCTCCACACAACTCACCTACCTTGCGCTTGAAGGAAAACAATTCCTCATGCAGCCTCCTTTAAGCTCTTCACTAAGCTCCACTGTATGTCACAAAAACCCCTTGGCATCATCAAGACTATTTTCAACTGGTTGGTTGGTATTCCACATGGAATTTCTAAGGATTATATTTAAAAACTACAGCTCCCATTTGGATGCCTTACCTCTCATTGCCAGTATACAAAGGATTTTCCCCCCTTTCTGTTCTACAAATCAGAGTGTATTGAAGAATAAGCACCCAAAAGAACTATTTGCTATATAACAATGTAACACACAAGTACTATAGAAACAGTATTTGCAGAAGAAGTTTAATTTTGAAGATATTTTAAAGTATAAGAGTGAGGCTAGTACTGCCTATAAAATGCCAGCAAGCTCCCTTCCCATCCCAACATTGGCACAGACTAACTTTATACTTGGCAACCCAAAGTTCCTATGCCCTGGTCAGCAATGTAGAAAGAATAATTTGTACAGAGGAAATCCACAGTAGCTCCTGTTATTTGCAGAGACAGTGAAACTAGTAGTCAGGGCATCCAATTCTGCTTCCCAGAATTGGTAAAGCAAGATTCCACCCTCATTGGGGCACAGCACCTTGCAAGGACTTTGCCTGCTTTGACTGCAATGTCCAGACCTCAGTACTTTCTTCTCTGCACCTAAATGCATGCACTCAGTAAGTAATCCAGAGCAACCCATAAGTGACTTGCTAGCTCATAGAAACTTCAAAAAAAAAAGGACTATTTGGCCAATAAGCAGTATATGTACTACATTCCCAATCAACCAAGACTAAATTAACTGGTACATGCCACCCCTGTGGCTTTAAATTGAAGATACTATTGGAAATTCTGTTCCCTGTTCACAGATGGCTCAAACTCCTGAAAGCCTGAAAAATTGTTTAGCAAAAACTTACACTGAAGAAAAAACCCATAAAGTGAAGACAGCACCTATTCAGCAACTGAGCTTCCATTAGAAGCCCTGTTGTTGGCAATTAAGTGCAGGTCACATACATGACATACGTGTGTATTTCTATAACCTGGCAGTCATCATGATGATAAATGTGCAAATGCTTATTACCAGACTAAAAACATTCATCTACCAATAAAACAAGACAACAGAGGCCACATTTTTTCAGCTGAAGATCATAAGGCATTCTGACTAATGGCCATCTAATTTTCTAGCCCCAGCATTCACATTCCTTCCTGCCATGGATAAACAGCACCACGTGCACACAACAAAGAAATATTGGGAGATACACTGCATATGCTGCAGGACAGCTTACCTAGGTCTTACCTTAGAGACTGCCAGTACCTTACTACTCCTTTCCAAGGGTTACTTTCTCCTTCAGAGATGACTACTGTTACATTTTTAGCTTGCCAAGTACTCTGGAGAGTTGATATTAAGTATTTATTAGAGTTCTCGGCTTCTGCTTTTTCTACAGAGGACCTAATGGATGGTTTGGGAATACTTTAAAAGTGACTCCATTCCCTGAGACCCTCTTTATCCTACAGAATTGTAAAAAGAAAATGCTCTTGCCCATCAGCACATACACAAAGCCACTCTCTGGCCTTATGCTCATTAAGAAGTACAAAAAGGAGTTCATCAAGAATCAGTCCTACTGAGGTACAACCTGCAGTTCACTTGCCTTCAACTTTGAACATTATTGCCTGAGATTAAACAGTACACCTCCCTCCCCTGTAGCAGCTGTAGTTTCCATGGCATTCTGCCCTTACATAGATTACTTGTGAATTTTAAGATTCACAATTTAATTTAAGCCATGGTTTTCATATGAAGAGCACTACACATTCAAACACTACTGCACTGCCAGTTCCAAATGACTGTCATTTACCAGTATCCAGTGAGAACCCAAACACAGCAGCCAAAGCTTCTTGCTGCCTAAATCTAGCCCAGATTACCAGCAGACAGCACAAGCAGTACTCCAGCAGGTGATTTAACAGGTATGTGGCTCTATATATAAACACAGCAGCTCTGCACTGAGCCATTCTCCACTCCAAGCAGCTCTACTTTATCAAACCCACAAGCCATTCAACAGTCCCAGAAAACTTTGGATGCCTCACAGCTCCTCTTCCACCAGCTCCAGGTTACTGCTAAGTGGGCAGAACAGCAGCAGGAGGGGAGAAAGAGGAACTTGTATGGATGAATACTGCAGTTCTGGTAACAAGCTGCTGGAAATTTGAGTTTAGCTTAAATTTTGCATGAAAAGTAATTATATGCACTTCTGAAATGTATGTACAAAAACAATACAAATGTATTTCCAGCTAAACAGGCACCAAACAAGATGCCCATTAGGTCAGCCAACAATAATGAACAAATTCATGACAGGAAGAAGAGTTGGCTCTCCTGTAGCCCACCGTGTACCTGCCCCAAGTGCAGAGAGTGCAAGATTTGCAGGAGTCTATCCCTTGGTAGGTAAAGTTCTGATCTGTTTTGTCATTAAAAGATCTAAGAAAACTCATCCTTAACATTTAATGACAAGCCACCATCACTATTAACTGTTCTTCCCTAAAGCAAACAAACCCCAAGAACACCCAGACTATTATATTATTATTATTTTTCCACCTATTGCATCCAGCATTGGACATTTAAAAAAAAAGCCTCACATTGCCAAGTTATCTCCAGCTCCATACCAGTCACAATGCTCCTCAATAACAGCTAGCATTTTTACTGAAAAATTCTGTTCTTAACAACACATTCTGGGTTCAGAGTCAACTTGTCCAGGTTATTAGGCAAAACAAGATTTACCTCAACAGATGTAAAAATTTTTCTCATCTTATGTGACTTATCACACCACTTAAGATTAGACTAGGTGAAATAATTTACACTGCTTCAGGAACAGCTACATAATCCATATGGATACACACATAACCACATTATCACTGTCAGACACACCATGCCAGAACTTCCACTGACTTCACCATGAAAAATGTGTGTTCCTACACATTAGCCTTTCAAACTTCAGCACATAAACACCAGCCACATTTGAAACATCTAAATGTATTCTTCACACATCTATAATGTGCTTGCTGATGGTGCCTATTTATTTTGTTTTGATGGCAGATGATAAAATTTAATTGCTACTAATTTAAGTAAACTAAAGTTGCAAACAAGTATCATTACTGCTTCTAAACCATTGATAAGAAGTCAGAATTCCTAAAAACAGATCACACTTCACACTCCTGCACGTAACACTTCTTAGTCAGAACTGCCAAAATTACTGGCATGCTATTACCAAACATAAAATCATACTTACATTTCGATTAAATTTTGTGAAGGAATGATGCATATAAAACCTGTGCATGTAAACAATTGCAGTATTTATGGTAAGCTGAGATCTGGAAGATTAAATGAAGGAAACACTACATATGAAGAAAATCGTCTACAAGAACTGTAAACGATGGGCTTTCCATATCAATCACTGCTCTCAACATATTGTCTTCAGCCGAAAATGGATTAGGGACGTGACACTTCAGAATTTAACTGATATTAGCACATCTTTAACTGATATCAGCACGTATCGCTCCCATCTGTTTCACAGATCATGTGGAGATTTCTACGCCAGGCTCCCCACGGTCACCCACGGAATGAAAACTCCTCAATGGGCGACATACACTGAAACACTCTCTCAAGTGCTTTTGTTTTGTTCCAGTTCAACTATTTCAGTAAGGGATTTGAGGGTTTGGCCTTGCTCTGATCGTTTGTTTGTTTTTTTTTTTCCTTTATAAAATCACATTAAAGAACGGCTTAGGAGGAGTTGCCCGTTTCGGGGCACACTCGGATTTCCTTTAGAAAAGCCGCAGCGGCGGCCGAGGGCAGGTGGGAGCCGAGTCCCTCAGCGCCGACAAAGAGCGCGGCGCGGGTCCGCCAGGCTCCTCCTCCCATTCTGTGCTCCGGGCCAGGGCTCCAGCCCGCGGGAGCGCTCCCGGGGCCGGCTCCCACACGAGGGAAAAGCTCTCCCGCCGCCCCTCCACGCGCGGCCCCCGCCGCCCTCACGCCCGTCCCGCCCGGCCTCGCTCGGATACACGTTGAGGCGCTGGCCCATGTCTTGGATGAGGTTGGCCGCCTGCTGCCGGTACGAAAGCTCCTTGTCGGCCTCCACGCCGCAGCGCCGCGAGGGCGTGTTCTCCAGCTGCTCGCGGCTGAAGAACCAGCGCGACGCGGCCGAGGAGCCGCCGCCGCCCCGCGCTGCAGACCCCGCGGAGCCCGCGCCCGCCGCCGCCATGACACCTCCTCCTCCTGCTCCTGCGGCGCCGCCTCCCGCCGCCTCCATCGCGCCTCTCGCGAGAGCTCGCGGGCCCGCGCGCGCCTTCCGCCATTCAGTCTCGCGGCGGGGCGGCCGCGCGCCGGGCGGGGTCACGTGGGCCGCGGGGGCTGAGGGCGCGGCCATGGCGGCCGCGGGCTGTGGGCTGTGAGGGGACGGAGCTGCGGGGTCATGGATGGGGCTGCGGGGTCTGGAAGGGACCTCTGCGGCATCCCGCCAGCCCAGCACCGCCGCTGTAACCCTCTGAGGCAGGAACCCATCGCCCAGAGCCCGCGTGGGACACCTTGGATACATCCAGGGGTGCTGGCTGCACCCCTGCCCTGTAATACCTACCCCACTGCCTGACCACCCTTTAACTGCGTGTCTGTTTCATACCATAGTTCAAATATCTAGTCTCGGTCTGGAGGCCTTTATGCGTAAAAAAGTGAAAAAAAAAAAAGATAAAAAATGTTAAAAGATAAAAAAGTTCCTTTTTTTAATCACAGAACAGCCTATTGGAGGACGTAGAAAGGGAGGAAAGAAGGAAAGATTTTGAATGCGCAACTAGTTCCTAGAAAATTCCTGTCTGCTGGCAATATCAGCTTGTGGACACTTGGGAAATGCAGAAGAAAATGATGAATTATTATTATTTTGAATTGTGTCATTGCAGATGGACAGGTCCAGCATGCCAGTGATGGAATTCCAGCCGTGGTTTGACTTTATGGACTCAAAAGTGTTCAAAGTGTGCAAAAAGGTATTTAAAATTCTGATCACCGTGCATGAAGATGAGAGTTCTGCTTGTGTTCAGTAGATGCCACTGCCAGCCTGCAGTGGTTTTGTTCACCTGAAGTTACATCACAATGAGTTCCTTTACAACTTCAGTGCTAATTTTATACAAGTAGTTGTAATCTTAGAACTAGACCCGACAGAGTACTGATGAAATATACAGATGTATAATGCAGCACAGGAGTGAATTACTTGTCTGATCTTCCCAAATGTGTATCTTCTTTAAGATCCTGCATGTGCAGGGGAAATTTAACCTCAAAGACTTCTCATGTAATTAGCTGATCTTGGACTTCATATTTGTGTGTCTGTAACAATCAAGGTACAGTGTTTTACCTTATTGTTTAAATCACTGTGTAAAACTCATGGAGTTTGGGTGTTCAACTTAGATTCTTTATTCCTGCAGTAATTGGTGGAGGATTATTAAGAATGTTCTCATCTGGCTGCAATTAGAATTTTACATTAGCTTCGTTAATGAAATGAAAAGATGGAGGGAAGATTATATATATATCTCTGCCTAAAAAATCTTAACATATCAAGAATAGGTAGAATATCATTAAATAATGACGGTGCATAATGAATATGATTTATGCAGGGTATGCACATTAATTAACTCCTATGCAGGGTACTGCAATCACCCATTTAGTCACAGGTTAAAGTAATTAAATACTGTTCTTGCTATTGGAGAGGTTCCAGACCTTGGTCTCCAAAGATGTGACATTGCATTTTCATTAACTTAACAGGTTTCATTCATAAAATATTGAATAATTAATCCAATTAAAATGTATTGTAAGAATCATAATGTATTTTCCTCTTAAAACCATTTAAACATCTGTGAGAATCATGTATACTGAAGGGAAATATGAGAATGAAATTGCCTTTTGACTTTGAAATTTAATTAAAACAATCTGGTTGAAAAATCATACATGTTGAAAACTCAATGCCTGTATATGAATATTTAAATAAAGGTCAACAGTAGTCTTGTGAACCTGAGGACAAGAAATATTGTTAAGGCTATTTTCTCGCTCTTCTTTTCCATAAAAAAATGATATTGTAAATCTCTGAGCTGCTGACTAATTCAGCTCCAACTACTTCACAAGCCTTTTTTTTTTTTTTTTTCTTTTTTGGGGGTGGGTTGGGCACTGTAAAGAAGGACGGAGCTTTCTTTGTTGTCCAACGGAGGTAAGGCTGGGATCAGCAGGAACTGCTGATGTTCAGCATCCTTCAGGTTCAGCGTGTGACAGCTATGGCCAGAACTAAAAACCACTTCTGTCTAATTCTATTTTGCCTGGAATGTTCCAAGACTGAGCAGAGGAATAGTGACACCACACATAGCCAGCCAGTGTTCCCCAAGAACAAAGACTAAATGCTAATCCGTGTTTTTCTGACTGCTGCACAGTTCCCCTGGGAGGAGGATGCCTGTGCACTCACTGGATAATAATGAAAACCTGCTTCAATCAATAGTCTATAAAGCAAACCACCTTTCCATTCCTACAGCAGAACTCAAGCTAGGGAGAGCATTAGCGCTTCAACATTTAAACTATTCAGCCTTACTTTTAGGGAGCATTTTGTAAGGAATAGAACATTAACCCATGTTGTTGCCAAACACTAGTATTTATTGTGACAGTGACACACCAACTATTACCCACACAAATACATTACTTCTGCACCTACAACCATATTGTTCAAATTGTTTCTGATGAGTAAGTTCCCAGTGCTGTAGGTGGCAGCTAATATGTAAAGTCCCCACACAGACCTTTTCCATCCTGTCACAACATTGACAAAGCACGAGTGCACCTGCAGTGCTGAGCTGAGTGTGGTGGGCTGCATTTTCCACCAGTGGATAAAAGCAAATGTTGCCTTTTATTGGGCATCAACATTGTTTAAATTCTGTTTTAATATTCTTTCAAATTCTGTTTGGCTGTCATAACAAAGAAGTGTAGTGAGTACATCATTTTCTCTGCTCTTTCCTTCTTGGGAATCAAGTCCTAATAACTTGGCATTGATTATAATTCAGAGATTCTTAAAACTGCAAAAGATGAAATCTCTCCTTTATTATGAAAGTGGGGATTTCAGAATTGTTTAAAAACAGCCTAAATCCTCAGGCAATACCTGTGCATACTCATTTCTAGTAACCTTGCTTTTGCTTTGGAAATAACAGGAAACTGTCAGATAATTGGCAATTTTATTTTTCATGAGCACAATTGCACGTACCAATATAAATGCAAGACTATTATTTCCAAGGTTTAGCCACCTTAGTACTTCATCATTATTCAAATTGTTTTCTGCTAAGACCCAAAAATTCCAGAGCATTTCCAGCCTTGAGTTTATCCTGTAAAAACAAAACACATAGATATGTTTGTGCTTAGCTCATATTTAACTCAAATGCTTTTACTTGTGCTTTAAAAGGAGCTGCTGCAAAGAGACTGAAGGGTCTCTTCCACTCATTGCAGAAATCAGTGTACTATACTGATTTTTCAGTGGTTTATCTCATGTCTTGAACAGAGACTTAAAAAGGAGGGAAAATTCAAAGGTAAAAAATCATACCTTCAGTTTATAGTCAAAATCATCCATTGAATCAATCAATTTTCCAGGTTCCAGTTCCCCAAGTGGAAAAGGGTAATCTGTCCCCAAAATAACTTTGTCCTGGTAATAAAAAAGATGTGTACATTTTGTAGTAACATTTAACAATAGAGTTTAAATAATATGGATATTAATATGTAAAATATTATAGTAACATTAATATTATATTTTAAACAAATCTCAGGAAGTTCTCCACAAAATTCAGGAAAGATGGTTGGATTAGCAGTCCTGAATTTGAAATTTTTGGCCAAATACATCTACACAAATTTAAAATTATCAATGGGTGAGAAGAATGTGCAACAAGTAATACAAAGCAATAAAAACTATCTTCTCTGTGCTACTTTAAAAGATGTAATAATGGCAATGGGGTACTACTGAAAACATGATACAGTGTAAAAATACTACAAATACATAAAGTTGAAAAAAGTATTTAATTTAACTGGTATTCAACTTGAGATAACAAAACCTAAACCTCATTTACAAAATTTCATATATTTCTGGAAGTCTGCAGCTTTTTTAAAATGTCACTGTCTTTGGCTGGGACTGGATATTAACTGTGGGTTTGAAACATGTAGCTGAAAATATGGGTGACATAATATGATTTGTTTCTGAAAGTAAGTCAGTGAGAAGAAAATTCAATAAAAATCTGTGTGCAACATCCCTTGTTATCAGAGATGAAAAGAAATGAGCAGATCCTCAATAGGACCACATTGTTACAAGTTCATTTTCTCTCTGGAATGGAATTTCCCCATTTTATCAGCCTTGGAGAGGGCATACTGCCAACTCTCTTGATTTTATCAAAAGTGTTTTCCTTTACACTTCATCTCCTACAGACGGGAGTATATGAAAAAAACAGAGTTTTTATTAAAAATATATGTTTTGAAATGTCTCATGGATTTGAAATCAAATTTATGAATTTTGGACACTTGTTATAATGTTTGAACTCTGTTACCGGAGTCCAATGCTGAAATAGGGTGAAAAAAAACCACCATTCAGTTATTTTCTGAAATGGTTTATTTTTCTTTTTGTCAAATGATTAAAAAAAAAATTCTTAATCTCCACTAGATGTCACCCAAAAGTCTCTGAAAGAACCTACACAAATCTTTGCCCAAAATCTTAACAGAAGAGACACATTCTATTGTTCTCTCCTGTGTTCTGTCCTGTGTTCTCATTTATTATAGAAGAATTAACGTAAGATTAACATAGGAAAATTTACACCCTCTGTCTACTAAATCCAGTTCTGAGCATAGACTATACAAAATAGATTTGGATGTGTGTATTTGAAGCAGCTAAATCTATTCTTTTATTAATAATATTAAATACCAAGATGCTTTATTCAGACAAGAAAAACAAATGTCATGTATTTTATGATAAAAAAAAACTAACTATAAAAGAAACCATACCAAAAAACATACAGGTTTATGAAAGAAAGTAGGTTTTTAAGTAAAAGAGAAGGAAACATAGAATTTGTCCATCTGTTTACTAGGGAAGGTCATGTAAGACAGAAAGGTTTGTATATTCTTGTTTACATCTCCTACATACTAAACCAGCTTCAGTTTTGTACCCATCTATAAAATGGGGGTTCCTATACCTGTCTTTAGCAAACAGCTTCAGAGGAGTGCTGTGAAGTCTCTGCAGATGAATAATGCTCCTAGCATAAGGGAAGTACTGTTATATTCTTCCAAACCATATCAACAAAGTCAATTTTCCCTCGAAGACTTGGAGGTCATTTCCTTAATTAGCACATCTCTCCTATTAGAGAGGTACATGGGGCTAATGATTAACCTCAGTGGACCCTGCTACTCAGCACAAATTTTTTCACAATAATAAGGACCTACATCTGAAAATGAATCTCAGAAAGCTTTAAGCATGACTTCATCCTCTTACATAAGGAAAAATTGTATTTGCCTTGAATTTCGCCTTTTTTCCTACTGCCATGATGCACTTGAAGAAAAGTCCAGAACACTGTGGTCAGTTCAGCTCCAGCTTCTGGCCAGAGAATGCTTTGCCTTTGGATGATGACTCTGGAGGAATCACCATGGGGAAGTTTTTGCAGAGATGCACTGAATCATTTAATCCCATGTCAACCCAGTACTTCACTTTTTATAGCCAGCAACACTGGGGATTTTGTGTTTATTTGTATTCACCTCATGCTACCACGTCATGGGGGGAGCAAAGGACTGCAGCGATTCTGCACTCTTACAAGATTCTTTCTCAGGAGTGTGTATTTCTGCTTCCATCCCCAATTAACCTGCACCCCAAACTAAGAAGGGAGGAGATTAAATGGACACGACTCATCACAGCTGTCAGTGGATTTTAACTTTGATCAGCTCAAGGCCAGCACACCACACGCTGGTGCCAGGCAGTGCCTGCTCCCCAGGGACCCAAAGCCATGTCCAGCACATCTTCTCTCACGCTGATCCCTTCCTGCACAGCTCTGAGCTGTTCTCTGGAGACCTGGCCTATTTCAAACCTCCAGCTCACAAAGTTACCGTGTCAGCCTCAAGAGTCCATCACATTGTTTTTAGCCCAGCATTTATTAATCTTATATGTGTTACTCTGCCAACACACGTCTGCACAGAAAGCGCTGAGATATTTCGTGTTTCTTTAAGTATTTGATTCATGGAAGGGTGTTATGTGAGAATGTCAACTTTCCTTAGAAAAAGAGGGAACTTTTTAATCTTCATGGTTGTAAAGTTTGAAATAGTGATGTGAACGTTTTTGTTTTCAAGGACAAGATGCCTTAGGCTATTGAAAAGAGAAAGAAAGTTCTCCTGAGTGTAAAAAACATGGTTTTGGTGTCTGACTCATGACTTTTCAGCACTGAGATTGCTCCTGATGTCACATTGTTTTAGCTCAAAATACTCAGAGGAGAATTAGACATCAACATCCTGGGTACTATGCTGACTAAATTTATTGTGTTAAGACTCTTAATTTTAATAGTCTGTTGACAAAATAAATAAGACACCAGAGAGGCTAATGCTGAGTGACTTTTAGATTATCAAATTACAATCCATAATCTCTCTCTCCTGAAAATTACAGTTGCAAAGACTAATTACAGTTAAGGACCAGAGTCTATGTGTAGCTTCTTAGGATGAAAAGTAGAGAAATTAAAGTGTGGTACAAAGACAGCAGCTTTCCCACAACAACAATAGTTTAGAAGAGCCTTGAGATGCAAAACTTCTGACTCTAAAGCAGAAGTGCCCCAAGACCTGTGTGCTACAAGTTCAGACAGAAACAAAACTTCAATTCTTCAGCAATGGATTCCGCATCCTGTTGTACTTTCCCTCCTGCTTTGCTCTTGACATCTACAGTTCAGCTTAACAGATTCAGATCACAAAAAGAATCTGTGGTCTCAGCCAGCCTGAGTCATACAGCTGCTAATTTACCAAAGTCTTTCTAACAATGGCAAAACACCTTCCAACATTTTAAAATGGATAAAAAGAAACAAGTGAGTGATCTTTTCTCCTTGCACTGGCAATTTAAAATTCAAGAGCTAGACTCATCCTTGTGTACTAGAACTGCATGTACAATGAAAATATACTTAGAATGAACATGGTCTGGATTTGGGGAGATTTCTCAGAAAAGGAGGTAACAGAGGCAAGTGTTGAACTGTTACTCCATAAATCTTTGGGTGCCTTGTAGAACAGATGTGCACATCACACAGAATAAAATTTTTAACGTCTATTGTAAGAAAACACCTTAAAGCCACTTGCTTTAAGATACAGTTAGATTCAAAAGATAATACATCTCAAAAACTACTGGGCTGTGGACCATGATTTGTTTGCTATTTAGAGGTTGGCAACAGAAAATAAAAGAAATCAGTATTGGGCGGGAGCCCTAGAATTTTATTAGTAACCTATCTGGTGCCTAAACTTAATCTCTGGCACAGAGATGGCAAATGCCACCTTAGTCAACACCCACTGATGTTATCAGAACTTTCCAGTACTAACAGCTTATTCCAGATTTTTTTTTTTTTTGAGTAAATTGACCTGGGTTTTATCTTATTTGTTTCTAATGCAAATAGGTTCCATGGCATATTTTTTGCACATTTTATGGGGCTCCTTCAATAAATCTATTTTTGGTTCAGCGTGGTTTAACCAGAAAATGTGTCCACTCCTTAGAGCTGCAGTGTTACTGTTACTGTATTGTACAAAGATATACATGTTACAAAAGTTTCCCTACTATTGTTTCAAGCTGTAGTTGTGCTGTCACATGGATTTTCCATGAATCTTCAAATGCCAAGTTTTCCTAAAAGGCACAAGTCCTGCAGGGGAGCTGCAGGCAGAACTCCAGTCACAAAGCTACAGACCTCAGGTGCAGTATGAACTGAAAACCCTCAGATTTTAAAGTGTGATACCTGAGCTCAGAGTACTGCAATAAAGAAAGCAATAGTGCTGCATTGCTATTTTTGCCTGGCCTAGCCAAGTCACTTCTGTACCAGTTCTAGAGCAGATTTATTGCAGTAACCTGTTCAGACTATTAGAAATGGGAAATCAACAGATTCTTTTTTGTGGAAAAAAGCCCCAGTCAGCTGAGTGGTGTTTGTGAACTTTGGTCATACAGGAGGCCCTGTTGACACCAACCATGTGAGTCTAGACACTGATGTACAGAAAACAGGACTGCAGCTGTTGAGACAAGAAAATCCCTGTCAGAGCTTGCATCTCTGATTTGACATCTGGGAGGTATCTGCCTCTGGCTGCAGACACTGTGAGGTGCAGAGATCAAGGCACAAAGATAGGTATCTTGTTGATTTGCAGCGATCCATTGGAAGCTGGCATGAGGAATGCCATCTTCAAACTTTTTCTGAGCATTTACTAAATGAGAAAGGATTATTTGAATGCTTTAAGATTTTTCTGTCCCATGCTGTACCTCATTTAAATTGTTTGCTAAACTACAAAGATTTCTTTACAAACAACTAAAATACTTCTGCAAACCCATAATGTTTAATTGTCTCTCTGAGGTACTCACAAAAGCTTTCTTTATTACTGATTTTTATTCTGCATATAACTTCCCAGGTGGAAATACAATTTGATTTTTTCAAGCATGCACTTGAATTTGAAAATTAAGCCATTAGAAAACCAGATTCCAAACGGAAGTATTCTTTGCTTGAAGTCCCATCCTGAACAAGCTCAGAGAAGGATGGAGCTAAGGTTGAAAGTTCATGATTTCCTGGATTAAACCCACCATTTTAATAAATCCATATGGTACAAGCATTATTAACATGGCAGAAGCCCATAAATTTATTTCACTGGGTGACATTATCTTCTTCCTGATTTCTTCTTCTCTTCACCTTTCGCCATTTTCTGGAAAATTAACTGAGGAATTACTCACCCACTTTTGGAAGCTCTAAAACTCACCTCTCCTATTACACTTGTTAGCAGCCTTAGTGCCCCATGGTCGTGGACAAGACTGTCTGTGTAAAATGAGCCAAGGTATTTTCTTGGATCCACCTTATTATCCATGGCACACAAATCAGGGCGCACGTTGAATCCATGGGAGATTCGACCCACTGTGTATGGAAAAGCTCCACCTGCAAGAAGAAATTTTTAATAACTTTCAATAATCTGAAAATATGTGAAAAAAAGGGAGAAAGCCACCTTATCATCAAAGATCCATAAGTTCTCCTGTCAGCTATTTAGAAAGAAAGAGCTTTGCACCAGTGGTTTTTTTATTCCTTTACCTTCATTAGCTTCTTTCTCCATTTTTCTCACTTCTTCACTACTGTGATGCCCAGATTCCTCCTGCTGCTTCCTCTTCCCTTTCCTTAAACCACCTGCTGCCTCCCCTTCCCTTTTGTTTTCCCCTAACTGTTGTACCAGTTCAAGCCCTGCAGGCTAGAGAGTGATCATAAAAGCAGCTGATATTTCAGACTGTCTTCTGTGGGGTGACAGTGCTGGTGGCAGGCTTCACATGGTGACCCCATTAGGTGAGATACCAGAAAATACAACTGTACCATGCTCAGCCAAAGAACAGGAGTTTCATGTGGTACACTACTCACCTCCATGTGCAAAGCAAACTTTCAGCTTAGGGAATTTTTCAAAAATTCCTCCCATAATCATGGAGCAAATGGCCACGGTTGTTTCTGTTGGCATGCCTAAGAAGAACAACATCATAATTGTATAAGAGCTTTATGTTTTAAAATTCCTATTTGATTTTTAAATGTTATTTAAATTTTCTTCCATTAGCCTTGAGTCAACTGAAAAAGTAATAGTTGCAGGGCAGCTGCCAAAGGTCATGCATTATTTCTACTGGAGGGACACAGAGTTGAGCTCTAATTAACTGAAATGAAGATACAGGCCTGGAAGTGAAAGTGTTCTGAATTCTAAGCCCAGTTTTTGCTCCATACCACTAGGACAGATGATGGGTTGGGTATGTCCTGAGATACCCTGTACAGGTCTGATTCCCACTATCCTTGCTCAGAGACAAGTCTGGAAGATGCCAGGGTGTCTTCTCACCTCTGCTTGTGGGTTTGTGTGGAAAGTGGAGTGGATGCATTAGTGGATAGTCCAACACAGATTTGGGGTTTGGTTACCATATGATGCCAGATCCTACACTTTAGAATTTACCTGTCTTTCTCTTTGCTCCTGGCTGAGCTGGATGCCCAGTTAGGAAGAGAATAGGAATTTATATTCCTACAGCAGACCTCAGCTTCTGATCACACCCAACATATTTAGAATATCATGCCATTTTAAACACCCAACTTCAGACATCCAGCTTGAAATCAGGAACTGAGTTCCCCTCATTTATGGGGGAAAAAACACCTACCCAGCTCAAAAGGTTATTTTTATTAATGTTTTACCATACACTCAGATGCAAAGCATTATTAGGCTTAGTATGAAAACATTCTATTTACACTTTGTTAAGTAAATGCAATAATTTTATTTTCTTATTAAATCTGTGTTGTTGAGCCTGATCTGATTAAGACTAACTGATAAATTTTCAAAATAATGCACTGGTGACTGGGACAGCAAGATTTTCCAAGTATAATGTGTATGATATGTATGCTGTGTATGTTTTTCAGAACCGGTGGCAGTGCAAAGCCATGCAAAACAAACCAACACAGAACAAAATACATGAGGGCAGCATTAGGTCTAAACATTTCTGGGTAGCACAATAACCCTCCTCCTGTTATTCAATGGTATGATTTACCTATCAAATGGGGGGGAAAAAACAGTAATCAGATAATATCCCATACCTACTGACAACTTTCACAGTACATCTTGTTTCAGCTACAGCTGATGTAAAGTTAGATTTATTTCCTCTCTGATGAACCTGTTTCTAAGAAATAACCCAAGAAATTCTAGGAAATAATGTTTGGTTTTGCTTATTTTTTCATTTACTCCTGTCATTTTTGAGGAGCCAGTTTCTGAGATTATTCACTTCTTCCTTGTTATCTGCTCCTTGTATTTAGGGCAAGAGAATATTATATTCTGTTGCTAGTCTGAGTAATTTTAATTTGAAGTATTTAAAAGAAAAGCTAAACAAGCTTAGAAAGAAATGACTGCTGAGTTTACACAACAGACTTAATCATAATATTAGATGTAAAAAAAAAAGAAAGTTTGACAGAAAAATTATGTAATTTTCTCCGTACTTGTACTTTACTTGGCAGCAATCTCCTGGACATAATCCAGTTCATAAATGTAGGTTAAGCAAAGTAAATATATACTTACCTATTAGCCAGGGAAACCAATATTTGGACATCCTCCCATCTGTAGGCATGTCCCAGGGATGCACAAAGAGACAGCAATTTAATTTCTCAGCAGCCTGCAGCAAAAAGAAAAAGTCTGAATCTTGACTAATCATAGCAAAATGCATCTTAGATCTTAGTCAGGCTTTTCAATGACCTGCAAATCTGTACTGAGCAGTAGTACTAGTGATGAAAATAGGCCCACAGCTATAAGCTATATTGTTGGCTATATTTACTCCTCTGAGCCATATTCTGAAGTCTCCACTCAGTTTCACAGTTCTTCCTGTGACTACAGAACTGGAAGCATAGATGATAACATCTCTTTGGTGAACCAAGTGTTTCTCAGAATAATGCAGTATAAAAATGCTTTTTCCAGCTATGCTTTTCAGCCATCCTGTAGTATAACATCAGTTCAAGAAAACATTCTTTTGGCTTCATTACACATATGTAATGAATTCCAATATGAGAATGAATTCCCATATTGTCCTATCAAATAATTTGAAGATGGTTTTGCAGCATTGTTCCAGCTGCATTCAGAAATTTTCATTGAGTTGCACTCCATTTGTCCCCTTTGGCCCTCTGCCTGGTTTTAAAAAAAATTAAAAATATTCCTAATCCTTCCTCAGAGTTCAAAATCTGGCTATATTCTGATCAATAATCCATCTCTACTCAAGCATGGTAATTTTTCCAAAACTACTGACATAATTGGAAAGGAAAACAGAAGACTAGTGTTGGATGCTGACTCTGACTGTAACTCAACTGTATGCTAAAATTTGAATACACAGTCATCAGAGTCATTCATATGCTTAACCAGGATTTAACAGCTCGTTTTGTCAGATGTATTTCTGGACATGTTCTTGTTGCTAAGGAGATTATCACACATTTGAAAAATTTGGGTTTATTTACCCATACATGCATAAATAAAAGCTGCAACTTTTGGATTGTGGAGAATAATTGCCATCTACATTTGTAAACTAAAAATATCAATTCAATAACTGGCCTGGTAGTTTGGCAAAGTTCATTATCCAATATGGCTTAATTTCATAATCTGTATTATCCAGAGATGTTTCTAAAAATGAAAGGGGTTACTTTCCTATATGTGTGAAACATAAGCTGAAGGATGTACAGTATACAGAGAGATCCCAGAACAAGAGAGGGATCTCAGCAGCAGAGACATGTAGTTACTGGAGAGAGTTCATCTCTCCTGTGAGGAAATGATGAGAGAATTGGGACTGTTTGTCCCCTAGAAGAAAGGGTTCAGTGGAGATCAGGAAATTTCAGGTTGTCCAGAGGGATTGTGGAGTTTCCATCCTTGGAGATATTTAAAAGCCTGGGATCTGGCTGTAGGTGGCCCTGCTAGAGCAGGGGGTTGGTCCAGGTGACCCCAGAGGCCCCTCCCAACCTCAGCCACGCTGTGATTCCATAAATGTGGGTATCTCCAAGAGCAGAGGTTGATATCTGACTGGATATAGCCATAAAAACAAGTAGTCCAGATGCTGCACCAACAGAGTTTTTGAATAAATTGAGCATCCTGCAAAACAACCTCTGTGGATCAATTCCAGGCTGAGAGCTCTAATAACTTGAGAAACAGATTCAGAATGGACATTGATTAAACCCCTAATTTAGACAAATGACCACCCTTATCTGGACCTCAGGCTATTTAAGAAATACTATCTATTAATTAATTTGATAATCAGTACATTCAGTTTGGAAACTTTGGTCCTGTTTACATAGTTCCGTGTGGTACTTTGGTGCTATAGGTATCTCTGATAATCTTAGGGGGGTTTATCAGCTATTTCAGTAGGACTGGATACAGTAACTTGAACTCAAATGCAAACAGTGCAGAAGTGCTTTATTGATGTTGCACTTATCCTCACAAATCAAGAAGGCAGATCCACGGTGAGAACTCATATAATACAACAAAATTTGTTATTCATTATTATAAAATATGTTTCAGAATATGTTGTATCATTGCCATAATATCTTATAAAGAATTATGATGTACAATTAAAGCTGAGTCTCTCTGATCACTAAGCAGATTAGAAGGCTGAAATGACAACTCAATGTGCTTCAAGATATTTTTAGACAGATTTCTATATCACAGAATTCCCCCAAAGAAGGAAAGCAACAGCTACTCACAGCATAAACATGGTACAGCTCTGGGGCATTCAGGTCCCAGTCATTGACATGAGATCCAATCTGCACTCCAGGAAATCCAAGTTCATTCACACAGCGATGCATTTCCTTCACAGCCAGCTCTGGAGCTTGCAGAGGTAACGTGCCCAGCCCAATAAACCTCTTGGGGTACTTCTTTACTGTAGCAGCTAAGTCATTATTTAATATCTGGGCAAGATCTAAAGTATCCTGGGGTTTGGCCTGGTAAGATAGGAAGCATAGCAGTATATTTAAATATAGTTCTCAAATGTTATCACCTTTGAAAGTTACTGGATAAATGTCATTGCAAACAACTGGCAGGGTTTGAATCCAAATTTGCTTTACAGTTCTGAATAACTGGAAACCAGTGGGGCTAAATTCTGCCTCACTTTAAAACCTCTGGGTGCAGTTCTGCTTTTTCTCTTGAATATTTTATCAACTGCTGTTGCCTTTACTGCTCAGGATGAGTGTAATAAAGCCCAGGTTGCTGATGCACATAAGTACCTGGTCTTTTGTGTAAAGCAGTCCCCTGTTTTTTTTTATCCCCATGCAAAAACCTCAGTATACAATTTTTATACATAGCAATGAATATTTACTCTCCTATTACTGGAGCAGGAGAAATAAAAATAAGAAATGGGAGATGCTGGAACATGCGAATTCTACAGAGAAAGCTGGAGCAAACTTCTCTAACATTTAGAAGGAAATAGCATCCATGATTCTAATAAGGAAGTGCAATATCCATGCAATCAATCTCTGGGTTTTTTTTTTCCCCTAATACATATTTAATGGAAAATATTCTCTTAGATACAAAAATAAAATTTTGAAGAGATGTTACTAACTAGAAATTCTGAATATCAGTGCTATTTCTTATATGTGGGCTTAACACTGATTCTAAATGCACAAATCCATTTACATATAAGCATCCTGACCTATTCATATTGCTAAATAGTCACATTCAGAATGTATTTAGAACAGCATTTTGCTGTGCTTTATCTTATTTCTTTGAAGCACTCAAGATCATCATGTGAGGAACATAGGAACTTAAATTTGCTCCTGAATTTTAAGATTCAAAGCATTCCAGGTTAATGAGTCCCATGCCACATTTAAAAGGAAGTGGGACAAGGCCACAAATATATCCTTTATGTCTATTTTTTTTTCCCCTGAGAAAGTACTAATTGATGTCTAGCTTTCATGGAATGTGTACATATATGTCTACCTGCTAACCATGGATTAATGTTGGATGCTTTCTCTCAATTTCCAGCTGCCCCATAAGGCCCCCAGAAGAAATTCAGTTGCTGTTTTATCTTCTCTCTCTGTGTGTGCTCTGGTGTGGAGCTATGCCAGCACATCCTGCAGACATCTTCTCATACCTGCACTCCTTTCTTGCCTTTTCATTTTCAGCAGAGCAATTCTAGTGACTGCTTCAATTTGTAGGAAGATGCTTTTGTATTTTAAAAATGTTGCTACTTATGAATTACAAAATATGTGAGTTGGAACCTACCCAGTAGCTGAACATTACAGGGACTGTGGACAGGACTTGGACGGTGACTCCTGAGTAAGAAAAAGCAAATATTAGTGCTTCCTTTTTTGTTGTCTGTTTTTGATAAAATGTTACAAATAAGAAAGTACTTTGGTTTGAGAGGCAGAATGTAAAAGCTTTAATGATAACAAAACTGATTTAACAGTGACATAGAGAAATGATTTTTAAAAAAATTAAGGATCATGGCAATAAAACTCATCGTGTATCAATTTATTAGAATTTGTATATTTTTGCTAAGTAGAAAGAAAAAACACTACCATAGTCATACTAGCTAATTTGTGAAATTAGGGTTTTTGATTTTAGGAGTTAGTATGCACATGTACAAACAATTAAAATAGCAATTTAGTATTACTCTCACATGAATGAAACTGACATTAAACCAACAGAATATAACTCAAGTTTACTTTGGGGTGAATTTGTCATATATAATAAATAAATAAATGAATTAGCCCAAAGATAAATAGCATTATATTAACAATAGTTGTTAAACAATGTTTTCCTAAGTGTTCCTAAAGCCATATTGTGATAGGTTTCATTCATCTTTTGCCTGGACTACTGAGGTTGTAAATATAAAAAAATCTGCCTGTTTTCAGAAGTAACTTTGATGTTAAAAATAAAAAGAATTAAGCCCATGTTGTTTTGTTTCTACTCAAACACAAATCTGTATTATAATATTGTGGGTGACAGGTTACAGGAGTGAAAACAACAAACCTGGCAGACAAACAAAATAAACAATAAAGTGTAATTAGGACTTCACAAAATAGCTACATGCAAAATTGTTTTGGTGCTTTTTTAGGTTTGTTTTTAATATTTTTGCACATATCTTGTCATGCTTTAAAAAATTTAACTTGGTTGTTAGTAGTAAAACTACTAGAACAAAAGATGGTAGAAAGAAACTCCAGGGAAATGAACTCTAGGAGAACTCTAAATGACTTGCCAAAATATTTGAATGATTAAAATGATTTATCCTCCTCCACAGAAGTTTAAGTAGGAAACAAGAGAAGAAGCTGACTCAGATTGCTACAAGATCTGATTAATATTATATAAAGCAGCAATGGTTTAGGGGTAAGGATTAGGTCTGCAAAATTACATAAATACTGAAATATCTAAGTTAGATCATCCACCAATATGGACACTTGATTAGTCTGTTGAGAACATTCTCCATGTTTTCAAAAATAACCATTGTATCTGCTTTCAATCCATTCTTACACTTCTGAGCAAATTTAACATAAACCTTAAGGTTTCCAAGCTGACTGTTCCTAGACATTAGCTTTAGGAAGAAGAATCAGCACAGAAAAGCCTCTACTTTTTTACCCTCTTCAGAGGGTTTTACAAAGGAGAAAATAACAAGGAAAGGAAGTTAGGATGAACTGATATATTTCCTCAAAAAAAATTGTGATGATTTATGTCACGGAACTGTGATATTAATTACTTTTACAGCGTGTTTTATTGAGTTACATGGATAGCTTGCTTTATTGAGTGGATCAAGACAGAAGTATGCACATCAATTAAACCTAGGACATATGGTTGGGAGAACTAATTGAGTCTCTTTGGTCCACTGGAGACTATTTCTTAATATTGGCAAGATTTCTTGGGCATTGCACAAACAGAGCCTTTTAGCAACCAAACTCTAAGTTATCCCTCAGAGTAAAAAATACTTTTAAGTGACTGATTTTAATTTTGTTCAGCTGGGAGACTCCTTGTATCCTTGTCCCAATATTATGCCATGTTTGGAGGTTAAATTTTGGGTATGATCTATCTCAGCCTGTGTAAGAGAAAGCAGTCTTTGAACTAAGTAGTTACAGCTTTCTAAACTGAAAAGGAATAAATGTGGTCCACAGTCTTTATCATTAGCTGAAAGATGAAAGAATGAAAAACACTAAGGCCTTTTTCCCTCCCGCTACATAATTAATTGACTAATGCCTGTATGTCTGGAGTGCTGTAATAAAAAGGGACATTTTTAGGCCACAAGTCACCAGATGGTGCTGTAACATACAGGTTTAGATAATTTTTTAACCAAGCGAGCATTGTTTAGTCCACGAAGGAATCTTGTGATGCTGCTTTCATGATACATTTTATTTTCTGGAGAGCTGCTGCAAAAATTTGGAAAACAAATCCTCCTGTGTTTTCCCTCCGTTTACAACAAATATAGGGGGCAGAACTGTTTTTTAGAAACTTGCCATTAGTGCTGAGGGAAATATCTGAAAGAGAAAGATGCCCAAAGGCTATTTATGATCCACTGTGTAGTTGAGTGATTTGGTAATCCCCAAAATCTCTGAGCTAACTCAGAGAAATATTCCAGTATAGTCAAGGCATGATTCTATGATTCTGTGACAAGGCAGCATATTTCAGAGTTTGCAGTCTTTCTGGCATTCCTATTAAATGTTTAATGGTTATAGTTTCAAATACTGCTTTTCCAGGGTGAAAATGAAGTAGATGAAAATTGTCTAAATTGTGTTTACATAAATTTCCCACTACCTGGTGAGTTCCCAAGCTAGCCTATGTTATGTGTTGCACTAAACCTCCCTTGGAAAAATAACCCAGGCTATCTCCTAACACAGAATCACAAAGTAATTTAGGTTGGAAAATATCTCTAAGATCATTGATACCAACCATGAATCCAGTTCTGCCAAGCCCACCACTGAACCATGTCCCCAAGCACCACATCTACACATCCTTTAAATCCCTCCAGGGATGGAGACTACACCAGGGCTGTTCTAGGGCTTGACAACACTTCTAGTGAAGAAATTTTTGCTAATATCCAATCTAAACCTTCCCTGATGCAATTTCAGGCAGTTTCTTCTTGTTTATTATTTGTCATCTTGGAGAAGAGACCAACTCTCCACTTGCTACAACCTCTCTCATCTGCTTGTCAAGGGTGATAAGGCCTGAGAGGAGGAAGCAATAATCATAAAGATGCTACTTGTACAATATCTGCTCTTTTAAGCAAATCAGGTGTTTGTTCCTTATGAAAAGTTGAAGATATTCAGGTTGTGTCTACTGGGAAATTGGTATAAGAATTTTTCAGGCCTCAATCTAAGAAAAAATAATCTTTAGTAACATAATATTTCTCTAACAAGAGTAACTTGGATTTACAGTGTTAATAAGAACTAGCAAAAATAATTTATCAGCCTAGAAATTCCTTCCCTCATCCTCAGCCTCCCATCTTACCAACCTTATTTAATGGTTAACATATAACACGATAGAAAATAAATTTGTAAATTTGGCATCTGGGTAAATTTCGAAATAAGGAAAACCGTTTCTGACAAAGTAATTGTACCAGTTCTCTAGGCTCAGAGTCCTACAGTAAAAACACAGAATGAGGCCGCAACAGGGCTAAACAGAAAAAAGGTATTAGAAAAGGAAACAGACATACAATAAATCCTATGTGTAAAAAAAAAAAATTGTTAATATTTGGAACAAAAATGAAAGGCCTTCCTCCTCCTTTGTGAGTCATGTTTTAACTGGAATGTATGGTGACATTTCAAGTCCAGGGTCACTCATCCTTACTTTTGTCAGTGAGTTCCTTGGTATCTTAAATCCCACCAAAATTAATAAGTTCTAGTGCGGGGAATAAATTTCTGAGAATGAGGAAAGTTATGGGTACAGATTCCTTCTGAGTATGAATATCAGTTTCCAATTACTTTCAACAGATTTAAACCAAGTAATTAGTATGCTAAACCTTTTTTTTTTATATTGTTGAACACTTTCAGATGGACTGACAGAGAAGTTGTTATTCTAAATGAAGCACAATGATTTGAGTTCCTTTGTGGAGGTACCTGACTGGTCCATCTCTTTAATCCGTACTTCTGGATCCCAGCAGTTCTCTTGAATAACTCTAAAAACCTTTCCATCCTTCATCATCTTTGCCTGTCCCTGTGAAATGACATTTTCATATATTATAAATGTGACAAAGTAGGACCTGCTAATTTATAGTCTCTTGATATATTGTGCTCCTTACAGAAATTCAGTGGCAAAATTTTGATCTTTTATTTCTATTCAGTAGGTATTTTTAAACAGAAATTATTTTTAAAATAGATATGAATAAAACAGTAATCTGTAGTTCAGATTTAATTCTTCAGAATAATAAAAAAATTCCCTTCCTTTTGCAAGGTACATCACTCTATATTTATTTGGAAAAGATACCAGGTACCTTAATCCAAGTTTATCCTCAGACCAAATTTTGACCTCAAAACAATGCTCTAATTAAATCTGTGCTAAATTTTCCCTTTGGGTATGTGTGTGTTCTTTTAAAGTCAATAGCATCACAATGATTCCAGTAAATACAGAAATAATTGTGCAACACAGTTAATTTCAGTCCAGTGATTTCTTATCACCAGTGATACTGAGACAAAAGGAGACCTATTGTGTTGTCTTCAGATTACATTTTCTCCTTGGGAAGAAAAAAAATATTGAAGAATTTGGAAAAAAAATCTCAAACAAAACTTATACACAGTATAAACCCATGACCTGAATTAGTGCAAAACCTTTCTCATATGCCACCAATTTCCAGACACAGGAAGTTCAAAATGTTATCACAGTCATGAAATTTAATACTGTTCCTTTATCAGCATGGAAACTTTTGAAATGTCATATTTGGTTGATTTGTGAATTGTTCCAAGAGAGAAAGTGCCACCACATTAAGCAAATTGTCTGTTAGAATTAGGGGTGCCCACCAGCTGCTACAGACACAACGGGATTTCTGCTCACACAAAGGGATGAGGTACAATTCACCCACACCTGCAAGCCCTGAGTATTTCTTGGTTGTTTTAATCTACTGCAGGGCTAAATGGAAAGTCAGAGGATCCCCTGGTGCTGGGCACGTGGGGTGGGTCAGTGCAGTCATGCAGCAGAGGTACCGGGCAGAGAACACTCTCCATCTGCAGGGAAAAGCTGAAAGCCACACAAGAAAACCCAGCAGCTATTCCTCCACCTTCCCACTAAACAGGAGCTGAGGGCAAGGCAGTCTTTGGGCCCTCCCAGAAAGGGATTTCTCTCTCTCTCCAAAGGCCACTTTATTTTTCCTCACAAAATTGGTCTTATTTATGGTCCTGTCAATTTTTCTAAAGAAAAGGATTTGTTAAATCTGAATATTTACTACTAGTGTGCTCAGCCAGGGGGGTTCTGTCCCCCACTTCTGAGAACTCAAACTGTCCTTAACCTTGAATTTGTTACTAACTTCATACATCATTCACAAATATACTGTCCTAATGAATATTTTAAAGCCATCCTCAGCAAATCTAAGTGTGCTGCCTTGGCAACCTGTCAAGTTACTTGTTAGCTGTATCACAGGTTGTGAAAATTACTTGAAATTTTACAACTACAGGGTCCTGATCCCCTGATGTAATACTTCAGGTTCTTGCAAAACTGGTTTTCCAACCTGATGGAAAGGTTTACTGTAGCTATACACTCAAATACATTAAGAAAAGCTTAGTGCATTGATACAGGTTGTCCAATAAACAAAAAAATATTTGGGGTGTAAGAAAAATGCAGATTAGAACCGAGCACTTCATCACATATGAACAGATCACATGGACTTGTTCCATTCTATTCTACACTTCTCTACTCCATCCCATCTTAAAATTATCTAATATTTGTTTTGATTAATGTATGTGGAAATTAAGAGAGATACATTTAAAAATTAAGTCCTGCAGGCTGATTTGGTTCATCAAACTACATTTAAAATTCTCCCCTCACTAAACTACTCAGTCACATCCCGAATTGCACTTTTAAAATATGCACGTGATTATTTTCTTCCAGTTTGACCCTGGTGCTTCTTCAGAGAATGGAATGGGAGGCCTTTGGGGTTTCTTTAAATCATAGGAGTTAACATCCCCAGTTCCACATGTCTGAAGAGGATTTTATTTTGCCATGCACTTGTTGTCATGCAGAATTTCCAGACAGAAGTAGGCCGGATGGAATTCTCAGTGGAGCATGTAAGGCCATTATTGACTTGCCACAAAGTTCCTCTGCAAACTATTTTTAGCACAGAATTTTAGCATCAGACCTGTAACAAAATCACCAGAAATGTGTCCAATCCCTGTCTCCTTCCTGCAGCTGCCAAGTATCCCAAAAGCTGTGCCATCCACACACTGGTTCCCCAGGTGGCTTGTTCTTGTTTATTAAAATATTAGTTCCTTTTGGGTTAGCTTCTCATACAGATGACTGCATCTAACTCAACCCAAATCTGCATGTAATCTGCTTTAGTCTGACCTATCTTCTTGGAAAAATTTTCTCAGAGTTATCCATTCCAAGGGTTAAAATGAGATGATAAAGAAGAATGGATGCTGGTTCATACAAGGGAGTGTGAGTTTCATCTTTCAGGCAAAATGTTTTGCTGAGGTATATTAGGACTTAGCCTGATAGGAGTAGACCTCTAGAGAAATCTGTATCAAAGACAGAGCCAATCTTATTGCCATTTTGCTTCTCAACAGATCTCCTGAGAGTTTCTATTCCTGATGATGACACAAGATCAGCTCTGAGCACCAAACAGCCCAAACCTTGCAGTGATGATCCAGCTGTACCCATCCACCATATCCATATCTCTGTGGAGGAAAGAAGAGAAACCCAGGGCTAGTTAGCTCTCTGCAGTAGTAATAATAATAACAATAACTGTAATAATAACAATAATAATAATTAAGTTCTTACAAAAATACTTCATTCAGAAGAAACACTTACATATGCTCAGCTTTGAGCCAGAGTAGCCCCACTGACTTCACCAGAAGTGCCGAAGTGTAGCTGGACTGGACTAACGGTGTTTGTAAAGCTGGAATTGTAGTTTCCCGTTCAACAACATTTTTAAACAACTGCTTTAAAAATGCTTCAAGTTGCTTACTACATTGAGGTTCTAACTGAAATAATTCTGACACTGAAAATATTAAATTAAGCATCTGGCAGTGTGAAAATTGAGCTGACGAATTTCCAATCTGTGACCAGTTAATCATTAGCACAAAGATGCATTGATTCCTCTTTTCAGCTTCCATGACTCAGCAGCAGGAGTGAAGGTCAGCCTCTTGTCTATTAATATTTAAACAGGGAAGAGAAGCTAAAAAGGGAAAGCTTAGATGCTCGTTGATTCTTTCAGAGAGATTCAGAATTGTTTATGCAAAAAACGCAAAACCTACATAAGGTGCTGATTTCCTTTTACTTTCATAAATTATCAACTAGAAAGTTGTGAACTCTTGAAATCCCTGAGTGAAAGCAATGCTCATGATTCCTATTTCTCCAAAAAATGAGACTAAGCAAGAGCAAGCATTTGTTTTGCTGAAGTGTCAACAATTTGGACACAGTCCTGAATTTCCCGTGATACCAAATCATCACTTAGTGCCAATGTGAGCTTTCCTAATGTGGGTGTGAAGAGCCAAACCTCCTGACCTTAGCCAGAGATGCAATCACAGAGGCTGTGTGCTCTGTTTAACTACGCAACTATGTAGATTTCATTTAAATTTATGCATTTGTGGGTTTATACACATATAAAAATACTGAAAATTTGGAAAAATTTAATAAGTGACAACTAAAGAGAACTCTAAACTAGATCCATTATAATTGCAATTGTAAGCTGAGCAGAAAACAAGTATCTGAAAGGGGTACTGAAGGAGCCCATAGGCAACAGATAAACTCACTGGTCTGACTTTGAACTTATTTTATTCCTTCTTCCCCTCAGGTATTAGTTGTAGGTATTGACAGTCCATATCTGCTTTTTCTGTTATTTTTCTATACTTGTGATATTTTCCTAAGCTGTTAAATCAATATCTTGACAATAAAATTTTCTAGTTTGATGGTCCAGTATTTACAAAACTGGAAACAAGAGAGAGAAGTTTAGCACTAAATAAATGTGTGCATGTTAAGATGCCTCATTGGTTTTCTTTGCATGATCTGTGTTAATGGCTTGAATTTCCAGAGGACTCCAGGGAATTCTGAGAGTTGTTTTCTATGCTGAACCCATTAATAAACCATTGAATTGCTCAGAACAGAGGGAAAAAACCTAGCAGGTGGAAATTAAATTTTAAAAATTTGGTATTTGCCTCTTTATCTCTGTTTAAAGAAATGCAATTCTGGCCCACAGTGTCTAACATTAGTGAATTTAGTCTTGATGTACATCAAGGAATTGGGGTCTTTTTATCTCAGTGAATTGATTGTCTGTTTAAAGTGCTTACAGACAAATGTTGCCCTGATTTTTAAAAGTGTTTTGTTTTATAGTTCTTTTGAAAGTCTTAAAGTTCTCATAAAACTTCTTCAGCCTTCTGATCTGTTTACGTATTTCCACTGGAGTTCTCATGCACAGTTCATGTAAATAATGATTGGTTTGCATTCTTCTTTGTGAGAGGAGAGAATTGATGGACTGTTGATTTGACCAGTGTGGCTGGAGAGGTGGTAATTCCATCCTCCAATCCACGGTCACCTCTGGAATTCTATAAATATCAGATGCTTGAATAAAACGCTCTCCTTTTTGGCCTTTGAACTTACCAAGTGTTTGTGTACTTACTTTGTGTCCAAAAGTGACAGACAAAAATATTTAATTAAAAAAAACCCAACCTATATAACATCAGAATTAATTTTATAGGTGTTTTTATGAAGTTTTTGCACAAAGACAACAAAATCTGGAACGTGCAAAAGCAACTTGTCTTTCTAGGACAGCTATTTAAACTCCTATCCATTTAAAACAGACCTAATTATTCTAAAAGTATCTGTATCCTCACCTACATCATCCAGTGTATATGTTTTTCATCAGGAGCTGTTTTTATTACAAATAGGGTGTTCAAATAGATATTTATAAAAGCCTTCCTATCTAAACAAGGAAAAAAACATTCTTTTCCAGGAGGTTTTATGCGTAATGATGTTATTTTTCACAACTAATGAAGAAATAATCCTATGTATGTTTTCAATGCCAGGTTTTCTCATTACTTTTTCTTCTAATATGCTATTTACATTTCCCAGCTGCTCTCTCTCTAATATTTACTGAAACTGGACTGCTTAAAATCACAGAAACCCAGAACTAATAGTTATGGAGTCCCTTCAGATTGATTACATCGAAACCTAAATGACATTCTTCATTCTAAAATACATTTCACAGGAACATGAAACATATTGTAGACAAGAATACAACAATAGCAACAACAAGAACAACAAAAACAAGAAGAAGATAACAGAAATTCACTTATAGCTTCAGTGTTTTGACAACTGAGATTTTCTATTTTAAATACAACAGGCTAATTCTTTCCAGTAACTGAAAAAATAACAGATATTAGTAAAATTGTCATCATCAATTAACTGTACTTAGAGTGACCCCACTCCCACTGACGTTAATGATTTCATGCCTGTGGGTATAATGATGTGGATGAATTTGTCTTATTTTTGACATTAATTTTGTCTAATATTTGATTATTTATTTTATTTAAAACAAAAGTGAATACCATTTAGGAATGGAACAGAACAGCTCTATTTTTTATGAAGAAAGTGGAATTTATACCTTATTATCCAAAAATTTTGTGCCTCAAAAAACTCAAGGAAAACTTTAAGAATTGCGTCAATATAAATAAAAAATGGGGAACAGAGCTCAGTTTTACATCCCATTCTGACTGGACTCTTGCTTTTCAAAGCAGTGCAATATAAATATTTTACAGTAGGAAAAAAATCCCAAATTAGACAAAAACCTAGAGATATTTACCCCAGAACCCTTCCTTCATTCTTCTTTCAAAAATCACATTGGTAGAAATGGTCGTTGATCACATAAGGCACTGAATATCTAAACTCTTATTACCTTTTTCAGGTCAGGCCATTCCTTAGGTAGAATGTGGCTATGAATATCAATTTTCATTTTTGAAGTGCCAGAGGAGAAATACTCCTTCAATGCTAATGTTTTGTGTGTGAGTGCTGCTATCCCTGCTGTCCCTGGGTCACAGGTTATTCACTTTGGCTGCTGTCCAGATCCACCTGCTCTCCTATCAGGAGAATGGGATACAGTGGCCAACCAGAGAGCCTCATTCCAGAGGAGTGGCTCTCCAAAAGAACAAAGAGTTTGAGCAGGAAGTCCTGAGGGCAAAGGGAAAATACTTGTTTATATCGGCCCTATGAAGGGATTTATTTTACACAGGTTCTAAAATGACAAAAATAATTCAATAAAATTGAGTTAGTATAAATGTATCAAGCATGCTGACTTGAATTTCTTCCTTTCTGCCTCTTAGGTTGTGAAATTATTTGTAGAGTGCAGTGCATATAATATACCCTTGGAAGAGTCAGACATCCTCATCTATTCTCTATTTTTCTCTTGCATTTTCTTTAAAGTTATATTAAAGCCCCTCCAAAATACTGAATTTTAGGTAAATCTACACTCTGCATTTTATATTCCCCCTCCTCATCATTGGTTCACTCAGGATATTTACACAAGCTACTGCATAATGGTGCTTACAGCCTCTCAAGATGCCTCAATTATACAGTAATACATAGATGTATTTCAAATATAACAGCTTCTGCATCCTAAGTTAAGCTTAACTGGAGCTATTTCAGATTTCCTGTGAAACTACATCTCATCTTTTGCCCTTTACTCAATTTAGAATTACACTTTGCTTAAGATACCCTTGCTCTTTATTTGTGCCATATTTTTGTCTGTAATTTATTCCCCCTGTAGTTTTATTTCAGTATATGTTACTCACACAACAACATCCTCATGTGTTTGTTAACCATTCCCTGATAAGTTTTTTTAGTACAAAATGCTCATTTTTTCCCCCAAACACTGTTGTGAATCTTGCAACTTGAAATCAAGCATCTTGAAAAATAAGCATATTGGCCCATTTTATTTTATCATTTTCCTGACTTGTCTATTTGATTTGGTCTTGAAAAAAACCCCAGACTCTTGTATTTCCCTACTTGTTCACTCATTAAGTAAGTCTGCTTTTGATTTGGTCAGGTAACTTTCACAGGAGTTATTTTTCATGTCAACTTCTTGTGACAGGGTTGGTTGGTTGGTTGGTTGATCTTTTACTTCTCTGCAGCAAGAGGTCACTGAAGACTGAATGTTCCAAAAAAATAAGAAGCAGCAGTTTTGGAAAAGTATTCCCTAAATATTCCCTAAATGTTCCCTAAAAGCCAACAATTTGCTTTAACAGATCAAAACCCTGGGATTGAAAATAGCAATTATTTCTGTCTCAAAACCAAACTCAATCTCTTCATGACCAGGCTGCCAGGTGTGACAGCCACGCTGTGTGGTGTGGCACTGCAGTGTCAGCCTGGTGACAGCAGTGTTCCTTCATGGACTGCAGCTGTCAGAAGAAAGAAATATTAATTCAGCTCTGGGAGCTCTGCATCCTGAATCCACAGCTGGGAGGCAAACACTTAGAGTGAGCCCTCCAATGAAGAGATGTCTGGAAGACAATTCCCTACTTAAGCACAGAAAGCAGAGTGAAGTGAGGGAGAGGGGCAGGGAGAGATTTGTGCACCTGAATAGTCTAAGGCACCAAGAGTCTTCAGTCACCAAAGCTGCAGGACTGCATGTAGAGCTCAGCTGCATTTCAACACTGAGCTTCATTTTCCTCTGCTCTAAAAAAAGCTGTAGTTGTTAGTTACTGCTCCCAAGACACAGCTTAGCTTGCAAACACTGTAGTACTCCCACGCTGCATTCCATTTGTCAAAACACATCATTTGGAAACCACACCAGTTGAAGGCAAAATGCCACTTGATCAGAGGGCAGTGAGACACCTCTCTGTATCCAGCATGATCCATTGGGTCACCAGCAGAAAGACCTTCACTGGTTGGGAACAGAAAGCTCTTCAGATAGGCAGGCACCCAATGTACTCTAAAGTGGAAAACATGACTAACAACTCCTTCAAGGACAACCTAGTTAGAGACAGTTCAGCCAAGGCTGATTTCAGATACACACACAGAAGCCTAGAAGATCTACAGGGTTTTATTTCACTGTAGGGACAAGCACTGAAGTGAAAATGGTGTTAATTGTAGGGCAGTAAGTGCTCTTTTCCAAAGCTATTTAGCTGCTTTTCTGAAAAAAGTGCAGAATCTGAGATTTGGAATCTTCTGGATGGAAATTCAGTGTTATGCTTTGGCTTTGCTTATCAGGTTTCTTTGTGTCAGTGGGAAAACCCTGACATCTTCAAAAGACTCTGCATCAACAAACACTGGTAAGCTCTGCAGAGAGCTCTGCCATATCCATGCTCCAAGGCAGCCCATTTTCAATTAGGCTGAACAAAGACACAAAGAGGCAAATTCAGGATGCTGATCTTAGTACTAAAGTACTCGTGCCAGTTTTTTGTACCTTCCATTTTGCACATTCCTCTCTGGAACCTGTTCTTGGAAGTGCACATTTGATTGTGCAAATTGTCTGTTTTACACATGTGCACAGCTGCAGGAAAACAAGTGGAAAACTCTTTGTGCTCAGTAGCTAAGATGAAGTACTTAAAGAATACGTTCTTTTCCAAATGAAATAAATGTTGAGCAGCACACTTATATTGGTTGCTTAGCAACAGGTTATCCTTTGGCTGTGCTGGGGACTGCATGGGTCCTTTGAGACTCCCATTACAGACCTGCTTGGAAATGTCAGATTTGGAAAGGATGCAAAAGTCCGTAATTCTGGTTTTATTTTTTTTCCTGTGGTATCAAATAATTAAACCTCTCCTATTAAATTATCCTCATCACAGAACTTAAACCTCTTCTGGGACTCTAAACACACAGACTTCAGTGGGAGTGGTGTGGTCTGGGTTCTGCAGGGAAGAGCTGCAATGGTTATGGTTTCCCTCCTCATGAGGAATTACATCATGCAGCACTTCCCATGTGTAGCTCTCAAGTGCTATTCTTCTCAGGAAGACATTATTTCACCTAGCACAGCTACACCAGGAGGACATATCCAGCTACAGCTACACCAGTAAAGCCCTTAACCAAGATGTATCCCAGAGTGGGGTGGTATTATGATTCCCCAAACACTCCAGTGTGGCTGCCTAAGCTCCTGGTGGCTTGCACAGCCAGCTGGACTGCAATGCCAGGGCTTCCTTTATACACATTTACAGAATGCAAAAGGCACACACACCTCCAATCTACAGCCAGCTAAACCAGCTCAAGGTGGCAGCAGTGCGGGTGTACTCATCATTAAATGCTGAAGAGTGTAGATTTTTCACTTTGTTATTAAAAAGCCTTTGCAGAAACAAACAACTGTAAGAGCCCCTGTTTAGACAAACATCAGAGATGTTTGCAGATGCTGCTCTGCATCTTGAGCCCATTGAGCCTTGCAGAGCATTTGGGCTAAATTTTTAGCTCAGGTGTGGCACTGTACTGGTGCCTCTCTGATGCTTCCAAGATCTCAGCTATTAACTCTGCATAGTGAAGCTTCAAGGTTTTATCTCCCTCCTTTTTGAACTAAGAATATTTGTTTTTTATAATTTTTTTTTATGGTCTGTTGTATGTATTGAAGTATGGTATTGTTGCACAAGGTTGCACAAGCTGAGGGTGGTGCTCTCCAGGTGGGCTCTCTATTAGACCTGCCACAGCCTTTTTGTGTCACTAAAATCTGAAGTGTAAAGGTGTCCAGGGGGCTGCTGACACCTTTGGCAGCCCTGCACTGCTCTGTGACCACCATTCTACAAGAGTTGTGATGAATCACAGTGGTGAAACAAAACAATGCCCTTTGACAAATTTGTGACCATTATCGTGTTCTCTGTACCTAAGTTAAGCCATTAAAAAAAAATCCTTATTTCTAGAAAATATTACATAGTTGAAATTCAACTGTCATTCTAAAATAATAAAAGAAAATTATATGGCTAACCTTCAAATAGCATAATTATTATCTTAATACACTACAGTTGCAATCCTGCAATTTACACTTACTGTGCATTTATCTTGCATAGAGAAATTATACTAAAATGTAAATTAAATAGATATTTTCTAAAATGTCAGTATGAAAACAGTAGAACTTCATTTTTTCCCCATAATTGGACTCAAGCAAATAAAAATTACTCTATTTAAGCATGAACCAGGCCAAGGCTCACTCCTGGACAGTGGCAACAACCAGACAGATACCAGCAGCATAAACGTGGGCCAGAAAGAACAGATGGAATGAAGCTTACAGATACCAAAAAATCGTAATTTTCAGGTTAATACCCCATGGTAACATCTGAAATTGTTTCAATTATTTAGAAGGCTGGTACCCAAAACAAATAAATAGTAACTTCTGCTGTATGTTGTCTTAGCAACTTTTTTTCCCTATGTGCTAGGCAGCCAAACCCTCACTTTCCCCTCTGCAGAGGCCTCTCTGTGACACTCTTTGGGCACATCTGAATTCTGGGGACAAGGAGAGTGTTCTCAGAGCTTTCAGTGCTTCAGAGAGGAAGTGAGGGCCAAGGCACAGAGCCCTCCAGCTCTGCAGATGTTTTCCATGTAAATGTTTGGGGTTTTGTGCTTCAGCTACATTTATTCATTCATTTAGAGGGGGGAGTTTGGCAGAGGAATTCCTCCACAGAGCATTTCTGGAGCCTGCTTTCACTTGCTGAGTCCAGCTACAAACAGGCAGGTACTGCCTTTTGGATTTTTATTCTGACATTAGGAATCTAATAACACCCTCTGAGAATGAGACACCTTCTCCACAATTACTAAAATAGATCCATGACTTCCTGGCTGTGTTTAAATGTGCTTTACTAATTTGCTTGATTTTGTTTTTTCTTTATTTGCTAAAAAAAAGATTAAGAAATTGGCACTTTCTTGGTCACAACTACAGCCAAGACTGTATTGCAGATACATCAAAACATCTGTGTTAATTTCTGAGTGTGAAGATCAGAAAAAAAGCTGCTCCTAAATAAGATCTGTTTTCCCCTTCAGGATATTGCCCCTCATCTCCATCTAATGTTTCATTTAAACTTTTTAACATTTGAAAAAGATTTCAGGTGTTTTAGAAGAAGTCTATGGTAATGAATAATTTCAGACCCAACAGAGATACCCCTTAAGTCACCCAGTTTCTACAGAAGAGATCAATCAAGTGGAGATGGAAAAGTAATTTTGATCCCCTGGAAAGACAGACCCATTTAAATGAGGAATCACAGAGGAATCACCTTGCCTGCAGTTCAGTAATTAAACACCAGAGTGCTGCTTTTGGACTAGGTGTGATGGCTCGTGCCAGCTTGGTGCCTCAAAAGCAAGATGTGCATTATAAATCAGGAATTTTTAAATAATGTTGGAGCAGCTCCCTGTGAGTGCTGCAGGCTGCAGTTTGTAGAGCAGCAGGCAAAGCTGCAGAGCTTCCAGGGAGCACAGATCTCCCATTGATGGCCCTGGGCTTTGCCTGTGGGATGTGACCCAGGCTGGCCCTCCCTGGCTGATGCTGCAACGTCAGAGCAGCCCTGGGGAGAGCTGCTGCTGAGCATGGTGGTGATTTATCATCAGTGTTTTACACATTCATATCATGCACTGTCTGGGGAATGGGTGTTTTAAAATCCCTTTGTCTCGAGTAATTCAGCTTTTTTAGGAACAGAAAGGAAATACATGCCTCCAAATATCCATTTTTCTACCATGCTTGTTTGTCTCTGCTGTATGTTATTGAACAACTGGGTGTATTGGAATCCCCTGGGGGCTTGAAGCACAACCATTTGGATCCCAATGCAAGCTTCAAATACCAGGATTGGGATGTTGCTTTTCATTGAGTGTTCACCATTGACTAAATAAAAAAGGAAATTTCTGTCACTAACCTTTCCATATGAAAATCTGTTAATTAGCAATACAATTTCATACCATTTGTGAAATCCCAAGTTTTGGATCCTAGTAATGAAACATGTGTGTTTATTAAAATTAGTCAATAATACAATTAACAATTATTAATGCCTACTAATTTATAATATTACTAACCAACTAAAAGCTACATTCAATCTCTTCATCTCAAGTGACACGAGGAAACGAGTTGCTCTAATTCAGTGGATCTATACCCTAGTTCATATCTGCAGTTTGTAGGTACTTCAACAATTTGGTTGAAGGCAGGTCTCATGAGGTATTTTTTATAACAGTGTTACAAAAAGGTTGAATCCCATCACCCATCATAGGCAAATACAAACCATAACACTTCTATGTATGTCAAGGAATCACACACTGCATTATCTACAGCCATGCACTGCACAGGACAATTAAACTCACAGTTTATTGAACTTCAGGACATAGCATGAGGAAAATAAAGTTTTAAACAGAAAACACAAACAGTTTAACAGCCTGACTTCATGGCAATCTTTTGGTAATTTCTCCAGGTGGCATCAATTTGTACTTGTCACAAAAGCCAATTTAGAAACAAGCACAGGTTCCGCTTTTCTATTATGTGTTCCAACAGCATGAGGATTTAAAAGACATTTTTAATACTAAGCCAATATTTACCTGATTTCTTGTTCTTGGATACTTTTCCATTATTGGCCCAGGCTAACTGAACTGGTTCATCCAGCTCATACTCTACGCCTCTCTTACAGTAAAATGTTGCAATATTGGATTGTCCCTTTCCAGTCTGGAGCCTCTTATATTCTACATAAAGAAGAAACCCAGTTCAGAGTACAGAATATAGAATACAGAATACAGGGAAGTGTACCCTGGATAACACATATCTGATCAGTTCTGTTGAAGGTGTTGGATTTCTGCTCCACCTCACATGGCCCTTCACTGGTCAGGACTTTAGGTTCTAGAAGCCTCAATCTTGAGCACCACATAATTTTGTAAAGGGATTGCTAATAGTTCATCTGGGTGGAGGAAATAGCAGCATCTCTATATTTAAACTTGAAGTGATAAATTATTCTGATTACCTATCCTGAATTAGATACTAAATTAAAAAAAGAAAAGTTCATGTGGGGTTCTTTATTGAAAAACAATCTTCAGCACTGCAGCTTTACTGATCTCCTCCTATCACTTCAGCTGAAGCCATGCAGCCAGAAAGGAAGCAATCTGCAGCATTGAAGTCACTCTTTAAATGTTAACGGCAGAAATGGTTGGATAAGTTTTATTCTAAAAAGCACAGTGCACACATGATCAGATATTGTTGCCATGGCTGACTTCCTTTATTGCTTTGAGTAAATCCATATTTGATGCATTAAGGATTGAGTGGGTCGCTGTTAGGTTGTAGAAGTAGGTCAAGTGATTTTTAAGCCACAGTTCTAAGCATAGGCTAAGAGCAGACACAACTCATCATTTCTTATTTTTTAAATCTTTAGCATGTGAAATTATAGTCAACCTATTATTAATTCACACTTAATGCATAATGCCATCTAGTGGGAAAATCAACAGGTCTAGATGCAACAAGTCTGGATATCCCATGCAATATCAATCTAATTAGTGTTGCAACCACTGGACAGTTTTAATATGGAAATAATTTTAAAGCAGAAGAACCTCCACAAAAACAAATCTTCACAGATGATCATTAAGGTCCCTTCCAACTCATATTGTTCTATGACTCCATGAAAATTTAAATATCTTTCAAACATGTTTTATCCTCAAAGTTAAGATAAGCAAAACAATCTCAATTCTATTTAAACTTCTATTTAAAATGATTATGGGATGTGAAACAGACCTCGGTAGCTTCTCGATTTTATTTCCTGATTAAATTTCATTTAGAGATTGAATTTTTGGTAAACACAATTACACAAACTTCAGGTTGATAAAGGAGGCAATTTGAAGTTTATTGATACATCAGCCAGAACAACCTGTAATTGCAGAGAGTTTCACAATTAATGATCTTCATAAGCATGAGGTCACTTTTCTGTACCCATAAATAAAAAAGGAAACAAAGTGACCAAAATTCAAAGTTATATAAGGTTAAGGCAATAGACATATCATAAAAAGATGGAGTAGAATAAAGGTCTTAGATAAATAATGCACTCCATTGAGAGTCCTTCTCCAAGAGGAGTAATTCACCAGGATTTTATCCTTCAGGAAAATATAGCACTTGTCCTTTATGAGTAAATTAGCCTGCTCTTAGGCTTGAATTATCATTTTCTCTAGCCCTCTGCACATTTTGTGTCAACCTTTGATATTATTTTATTTATCAGTTACAAGGTAAAACCTTACAGCAGTACAACCCCTGATGTTTACATTGGTTAAATCAAAGAACTTTGGGCCTGGAGGACCCTGTGGAGATCATTTAGTTCAACTCTCTTCTCAGGGAAGGACCATAAGCACCACTGTCCTGGTTCAGCTGTGGTTACCTGTGGCTTTTGTGGTAGCTGAACTTAGAAATCCTCCAAGGGACAAGTTTCTGCCACCTCTCTTTTATTAACCTCTTCTGGTGATGGATGCACAACATCATAGTGAAGAACATTTTCCTAATGTCCCATCTGAACCTCTCATGACACAGTTTGTGACTGGCTCAGGTAACTCGTTCTCATTCTCCCTCTTCAGTTTTGAAAAGGGAAGAAGAACAAGCAATTCTATGGTAGAAGTAAAAGAGATTTTGCACAGCGGAATAATAGAGAAAAAATTATCATATTAAAAAATTGACTGTGCCCCACCAAATTCCCAGCCTGAAAGTAAGGCTCAAAATAGTAAGGCAAGAAAGAGCTATCCAGAGCAAAGTTAGAGGGGTATAAGTTAAGAAACATGAAGCAAAAAGCCAGATCTATCTTATAACTAACAACTACACCCAAATGCTAATAATCTCTTACAAGTCTTGTCTGGTGCAAAAAGTGTGCTCAGCTGCTCCAAGAGCAGAAACTGGGCTCCTTTTGTACATGAAATAGGTCTGTATGAGTGTTTTGAGGCTGTGACTGCCACAGTGAGGCCTTTATCTGCTTCACATGTCTGTGTTACAATATTGGTCCACTTGTTAAAAGTCCAACTAATTAAAAAAACACATCACCTTGCCTCTGTTAGCTGCATTTCAAACTTTATAGGAAGAAACTTTTTTCCTTGTGACATGCACAAAAAATCCTCTCTGACCCAAATATGGCTTGTAGTTGACTCAACCTGAAAAGTCACTTTGTGATGCATCTCCTGCTAACAAATTATACATTGGTATCCTAAATGTGACAAAACCCAGAGATGTGAAATGAAGACACTTCGGTACAAAGATAGGACAAAGTCTGTTGACAGGTTTTTAATTAAAGAAAAAAGTGAAGAAAGCAGGTACTTTTGGATACACAAAGCCTGAAGTTAAGAAGACTGTACACCTAGCTACACTTTCTGAGCATATTATTTGGAAATTAATTAAACCAGTTGGTTTAATGAAACTTATTATTTCTATTTACAGATATTGCCTCTGTTTGCCTAAATATATAACTACAACTGATTTGTATAGCCCAGTATCAGCTGTGCTAGTCAGTGAATAGAGCAAAAAATAATCAAACTATATAAATTCTGTCAGTAAAATACAACCTCTTAAAATACCCATTTTCTAATAGAAGAATGAGAAAATTAAGTGAAACTTCTGTGGCTATTAAGGTATCCCTGCACCACAAAACCAAAAGTATCAGTGGTCTTGATGATGGAGAGGGAGCTGCCTGCATTACTCTGTGATAACTTTTAGGCATCATCAAAAGCTTTAGGCAGAATCTGAAAGAGACAGAAATTGACTTTCATCATAGTCTGATCAAATTATATGACTGACATTGTCATCCTTCTTTTTGGTTACAGGACAACTTTATTTCGGCAGAGGTTCAAAATTTCACTGACATTTTGAGCTTCAAACTTCAATTGTATTTAAATTTTAATTTAATTTCTTGTTTAAGAAGGCATTTGTAGGTGGAGTGGATTTAGCACTCTTCATTCTACAGAGAAAAGCTCTTCAATTTCCTAAAGGCACTCCTCTTGTAAAATTGGCAAATGCTAACAGCCATGCACAACTCTATCACTGCTAATATAACACAAATGTTTTATTGGGGTTATTAACCAACTACCTTATCCATCTTCCATAAATCCAGATCTGACAGTGTTCACTATGGATAGACAAATGTCAATATTCACAGTGTATTTCCCCATGCAAGACCAAATAGAGATCCATTGCTTTTCCTACTGTTGCATGCAGAGAAGGGCCTGCAACCTTTTGGGTTCAAACTTTTGGGGTTGAATTCCACTAAAAAATGGCCCTCATTTCTTCTTACAAGGAGCATAACATGAATTATGTGCTTCACTCTTTAGAAGGATGAGAAACAAGCAATACACCATGAAAATAAAGAATGCAGAAATCTATTATCACTCCCCTGTATTTCTGCCTCTTCCAAAAAATTAGTATCTGGAGAATTTAATTATTTTACTACAGCATGTCCCTTCATTAAAATGAAGTATTCAAACCCAAATGAGTGTCAGGACTCAGGAAACTAATTTTATTTCCTCCAGGAAAAAAAAGCAACCAGTAACAAAAACAAACAGGCAAAAAACATTAAGTAGATAACAGATTCCTCTAGGTATTAGAAATCTTATGTTTATCAAGACCTAGCAGATTTTGATTTAAAGTGTCAAACACCTGCTTGACAAGGTGTCAAAAAGCCCTCAGAACTGACAGACAGAGAAACGTATATGGTTTCCTGGCTATGAAGAAGACGTTTTACAAAATACTCATTTTGGCAGAGGCTATCAGGCTGTTTCCAAACATCCTCTATAGTTATCCTTGCTAAATACTCAGGTGAGAATGTGCAGATCCCCAGCAACAATTCATTTGGCATCAGAAAAGGATTAAATACTCTTCAATAATACACAGAAATATTATCATCTTATAGAGTTTATCAAACAACTCACAGCAAAAGTGAGCTGTGGAGTACTTACTCAAGAGCAAAGAAGAAGCAATCTAAGTATTATTGCTATAGAGAAGTAGAAAGGTAATTCCATCAAATACTCACACAGGGTTTTCTGATAAAGATGAAAATACAGCAAGAAAAAGAAATTGTGTTGCTGATGACACAAGGAATAATGTACCTAAATCACAAATTAAAGCTTAAAATAAAACTAAATCACAAATTAAAGCTCAAAATATGAGTAAAGATGTGAGTTGGACACTATTCCCCTTAAAACCTATTTTTTCTTTTTCTTTTTCTGTCTTTTCTGACATGGGTCCTTACCTTCAAAGTAGGGATTACAACTCTTAATTTTTTTCATTTTTTAAATGCACAGGATAAAATTTATAAAGTGTAAATATTTCATACATGCATGAGGGGAATCTGAGTATGAAATAAATGTGTATCTACCTTTTCATGCAGCCTTTTTTAACAAAACCTGGGTCTGGCATGGTGGGAAAAGGGCTCAGGGGACATATGCATCAGGAGGAATGGACTTAGCAAGAGGAAATATATATCATATCTATATATGATAAAAAGAATGTTTTGTGATTTCTGTAGTTCACTTATCTCATGTTTAATCATATGAACTTAATGGGAAATTGTGTAAAAATTTTTAAAATGAATGCAAGAAAACCTGAAGTTATGCAAATACATTGGAAGTGTCTGGTTGTTAAGATGCTTTAGGATGGGAATTATCATCAAGTAATTATAAGCATTTGCATAAGTTTATTACAAAATTATATCATTTTGCTTCCTAGGAATTTCCTAGCTTTCCTTTTTTCTTTTCTTTGATGCAAAAATGAAATATCACCTGTTTAAAGCCACATTATCCAATAGGCTATGTTGAAGTCTCACTGGAAATAAGATCTCTCTATGTAACAGAAAGCAGGAAAAAAGTAAAAAAGAGGAAGATTATGACTTAAGTAACAGGTTGTTACATCTTGAAAATGAATTTTCCCTTCCATTTCTCTTCAATACTTGTGATATTAACAATGAAATAAAACCACTGTCAAATAAGCCACTTTTATTCAGTTACACAAAACCTGGAAATGAGAGGTCTACAGTGGTATAAAGAAACAACATTGTTTGGAATAAACACATTTAGTCCTCCTTAACTGCAAAATATTTCTCTGAACAAATTTGTCAGATTAGTTTTTATGGTTTCTCATATTTACACAGCAATTTTATCTTGAATTAAAAATGGCTCTTAAAATAGTTGGAAAATGCTCGCTGTAAAGAATATTTTCCAAGATTTTCTGCTCATTTTCAGATGAATATTCTGCAGCCTCTGCTTTTATTCTTCCTTTGTTGCCACAATGGAATCTATTAGTGCTTGTGGCTTGTGCTGGCTGTGGCATTTTTTGCAAATATGATCCTGCAACACCATTGTATAGGGAAAGGGTAGGTGCTTATATGAGGTGTCATCAATTACTTACCAAGGTCACTGCATGCCGTGTTCTCTGGGAATCGTATTATGGGCACTCTTCACAGCCTGAAGGAAAAGGTACTGAATTATCCTATTCTTTTGCCAAACTAACATTCTGATTACTTTTGACCCAAGTTAATATTCAGTCTAAAAATGCCAAGAAGAGAGACAATTTCAATTTAAACTCTATTTAACCCAGTGCAAGAGAAAAACACTAAATCACCAGCATACATTGGATAATAATTTAAGCAGGTTCAGTGATTTAAAAATTAGTGTAGTGGTGTAGTGTTGTGTACCAACATCAACATTATTTTTTGCTCTAAATTAAAAAACAAGGTGACTAGTACTAGGCCAAGAGGTAGCTAGACCAGGTTAAAAGAACCTGGTGTTCTCATCCTATTGACCATTGAAAATGCTGTGGGGCTACAGGTGAGCTACAGAACAAGAGAAAGATCTGTGCCTGCATGCCACCCAATAACCTAGTGAACAAACAAACAAAGAGTTAAAAAAATCCTACAGTGTGTAGCTTAACTGGTTGGTAGAAGAAAACTGTAGGAGAAAAGAAGACTATGGCAGCCAATGTCACACAGGATGGTTGAGGGCTTATTAAAAGAAGTAAAAAGGTTTCTGAAAAAAGAAGTGAAATACAGAATCCAGAGGTTTTCATCACTAAACAGACATATTTAATCTAGTCATTAGAGAAGGACATGTCTAAAGGATTCAAGTATCTTATCACCTCACCCACAGACAGACACGAGTAGGGAGCTGTAGTGCAAACTTGCAGAGCATTTTAAGCACCATGAACACTTACGGAAGGTGCTGCCTTTTGGAATATCAGGATAACTCAGTTTCAGACTTTGGTCCTACAGGAGTGACACTGAAGATGAGCTATAGTGATGACCTTTATGGGACTAACGGGCACCTTTAGAACAGGATTGGTTCTTAGTTTTGTCTGAGATGTGTCCCTGCAGCACTGCTCCTGCTGTAGGGCCATGAAAGGCATATTGCTCAATTAAGAAGTGAGAATTTTCTTTTGACTCTCAGCCATGAAATGTATGATAGACTAAACTAATAAACCATCCTGGCTGACACTTGCACTTCCTGATACTGCAATACAATGCCACTGACAAACACAGTATTTTGCTGCCAAAAAAGGGCAGTTTTGTGTTTAGTATATGTATGAAATGCAACCAAGCAAACTAAATGGTGTATGGGATTATCTTGCTCTTATGCCTTTAAGCACAATAGAAAATAATCACCAGGTCAGCTGACCAGCTCTTTCCAAATCTGCAAGAGTACTCTTAATTTAAGTGCTGCACTTAAGACGTTGGTCAATATGGAACATGGACAAGTTAACATCAATGAAACCAAGGAAAATTCCTTCTCAGGAGCCTTTCAGTGCACCACTGAGTTCTGCTAATTCAAGTGAAAACATTCCAGTCAGTACTGCTAAAAAGAAAAGGAAAACCAGAAATTCAAATCTGACTGATATATTCATTTATAGGAGGGAGGGAGGGAGGCAGGAAGGGAGGAAGGAAGGCAGGAAGGCAGGAAGGAAGGAAGGAGATGAAAGAACCACAACAAAAGCATACCACAGACAATAAGGAAGAAGTTCTTTGTGTTGCTGTTTGCTGTGGTGCATGAGACTTCCATTTAATTTCCTGAAATTTCCTTTCGCTGGAAGTCAAAATGTTAGGGAAATTATAGGCAGCTCCAGCTGGGAACAAAGTTCTGCAAATGTGCAGAACATCTTGCAGCAGCTATAGAAGAGAGGATGGTGTCAGTCCAGTTAGACTGAATCCAGAGACATGCCTTTTTTTTTTTTTTTTTTTTTTTTAAATTGATTTTGTCTTTCCATTATTCCTATTCAACAAAGGGGGGTTTGAGGGACAAGAAATAATATAATGTATTAATATGGCTATTAGAGCGAGGCTTTTTATCTTCATTAACTTTGCCTATGGGTTTCATACACAAGAAGTCCAACAGGGCTGGAAAACAGGATCCATGCCTTTAAAAATCTAGCCCGACATCTTTATCCAACTGAATATACTTTGTGTGAAAGTAATGAGAAATAAGAGGCAATTCTGGAAAGCAGCTTCCAGCAGCTATGATATGACAGTCTTTCTGCTTAGTAGCCAGTTTGTATAGAAAATGGTGTGATCTGAAAGGCCCTTCATTGTGGATCTGCTTAGTGTTTTGAATTAGTATTTGCTAAATGCAATGTATGACCCTTCTAATGCTGTGTTTGAAAGCACTGAAGAGAGTCATTTAAAAGAAGCTATAATACTCATTGCAGGCCTCATATTCTTTGCTATAGCCTGAACACTATAGCAATTATACAATTAGAGATAGCTCCAGTCCCTGCCAGACACAGTTTTATGTAAGAACAGCAATTGAGGGCAACTGAAAAAAAGAGAAAGAAACCCATTAAAGTTTAAAACTCGTGCTTTGGTGTTCCTAGTTCCTATTTTTCTCTAAATCATTTGGAAACCTACACCTTTGACCTCATTTTAAAGAAACGGAATTAAGAATCTCCAGGCACTTTCCTCTTGGTTTGATTTCTGGAAGTTCTAAGAATACCAAAATATCTCAGAGAGACTTAAGAGAAATGAGGTAGTGTTCAAGGAGAGTCACTGGTCAGATTCTCATATATCAAGGAATAAGAAAGTTCTTACAGGAATAGATCAGATATGGTTTTATCTCCATAAAAGAGGAGGGATCCTGAAATAATTGCATTAGGAAGCATTGTATCTACTGCAGTAATTTCAAGGGACTCTTCATGGTTTGTCCTGGCTGCACTCTGCAGGGGATGGTGTCACCAGAGGTTTCTGTGTCCCTGTGAGGTCCTGAAGAGTGGTTGGTCTCCATTCCTTCTCTCTGACCAGGTTACAAAACTGGTTCTACTTATTTAAGGATTCTCACTTTACAGACACATTTTAAGTGAAGGAGACACATCACAATCTATTTTTATGGTAAGCAACAAAAGGTGAGGTTTTTCTACTTTTCATTTACCTCTCACATGCATACATCCATCTGCTGTAGCATTTTGCAGGTTCTAGGTAACCAGAGCTTGATAAAGAGCCCTTAAAGAAAAAAATCCAATTTTTAAATGCAATTACTAGTTTTCAACCCCTCCCAACTCAGCCCAAACCTCAAAATAACAGTACCCTCAAAAGAACTCACTTGTATTAACTTATGCACATGACAGCAAAACTCTTTTGACATTAACATCAAATAGGCATGTTGTAATTTACTATCCATTTCATGAGGAAAAAAGCAAGTAATTTTGGCATTGCTTATATTCATATTAATGCTGATCCAACTAGAAGAGCAAGAGCTCTGGGATCACAAAGCAGGGTAGCTGCTCACCTAAATTTCACCTTCACCCCTAGCTATCCTTAGCTACGGGTGAAGGTAAAATTTAGGTGAGAGGTATGAAGACTTCAAAAATATTTCATACAGTAGTATGGTATACTATTCAGGAAGAAATCATAAGATTAGGTAAAACCACCAATCTCTCACATTAAAACAGCCATCTCCATTCCATAAGATAGGCAAAATGCCAATCAGTTTCTAAACCAGTATTTTATGTCACTTAACATTTACTTATATTTTACTTACACTTCTTCAAATAATTAATGATTTAAAATTCAGATGGAAAGATTTTGAAGATTAGTATACAGTTTTAAGAGGCATTTCTTAAAATGAAGACATTTTGGTAATAACATTGCACTGACCATTTTTAGACAGGTGTTACTAAACTGCTACAAAACTTTTTTGTAAGGCTGATATAAGCAAGATTCTGACAGTTCTTAAAATCATGTCCCTGTGTTGGCATAAATATTAATTTCTTGCTGGCCTTTCTATACTCCCCAAATTCACTTATTTCTCAAAGGAGAAAGGCAACCTGATCTTCAAACAACTAAGATGGGGATTGTATCCTTTTGTATCACCAAAGGACCAGAGCTGCAAGGTCTAATTTTCTTTTGATATTTTCCTGGACAAATTTTTCAAGTCAAAACACACTGCAGCTTCAAAATATATCTGCATGCTAGTAAGCATGCAACTAGGAGACTGTGCTTGCACAGAGAATGCTTTGTTTATTTGCACCTCTCCATCTAGTCATTAGAAACCAGCACAGAAGAAGCAAGCAGCCTTGGCACAGATTTATCTGTAAAATTTTACATTTTTAAAAACCATTTCTGCGCTCCTGAGATTTTAGTTTTTCCCCTGTGTTCTTGTGCAGCCCTGGGAAGGGCAGGTGAGCAAGCTGAGGACAGCTCTGAACGCCAGCAGGTCTAACCCCACGTTTCAGCAGGAGATTGCTGCATGTTCGAGGGCAGTTTTAAGGCAACTCGGAGTGTGACAGAACGTCAGTGCCGCGGGGTCTGAGAGGAGCTTGTGTGAGGCGATTCTGCTCTGATCCCGAAAAAGGGCAAAGTCACAGGGAGAATGGACAAATCCCCAGCCAAGGGGAGCTGTGTTTTACCTCCGTGAGGGGAGGCGAGGCGGACGGGGCCTCGCTGCGCAGGGCCGGCACCCGCAGCCCTCAGGAGCGGCGTGAGGGCTCCGGTCCGCGCAGTCCCTGGACAGCTCTTCCCCCTCAGGCTCGGCTGAGGGAGAGGGAGGAGGAGGAGGAGGGGGCAGAGCGCGCCATGGCGAGGGCAGGCTGAGGAGGCTCCCGCTCCCTGAGCCGCTCCCGCCGCCGGCGGAGCTCGGCGGGGCGGGGAGGGGACGGGCAGCGCCGGGAGGCGGCACCGCGCTCCACCTGCCCCTCTCCGCCGCGGGCAGTGATGAGGCGGCCGCGGGCAGCGGCTGGCGCGGAGCAGCCGGAGTTTGTTCGCCACCCGTCCTCATCTCCCTGATGCTCTGAGCCGGAGTCTCCTCCTCTCCCTGGGCTCGCACCCGGGCTGGATGCTCCGCTCGCTCCTCGCTTCCCTGCCACAGCCGCCGGCCGCTTCCCGCCGCCCCGCAAGAAATGGAGCCGTCCGCTGCCCCCCTGGACACCACTCCGAACCCCGCCATCGTGCAGCCCCCCGGGGCCAACCCGCCGGGTGCCCCCCGGGAGCAGCAGCAGGAGCAGCTGCGGATCGGGGAGAGCGGGCAGTTCAGCGAGGGGCTGGAGGACAGAGGTGAGCGCCCGTCCGTCCGTCACCCGCCTTCCTGCACGCTGCCACCACCTCCCCCGCGTCCCGAGGCGCCTGATACCCACCCCGACGGCTCCTCCGACACCCTCTCCGCAGCATCCTCTCGCTCGCTCTCCTGGACCCGTACCATCCCCATGCCGCCGCAGCAGCCCTGCCGGCCCCCTTCCCTTCAGCCCCACACGGGTTCTTGCCCCCCGAGCTCCCCGCTCCAGCCCAGCTCGCCCACCCCTCATCCCGCCGCCGGCAGCCCGCTTAACATCCCCCCCGCGCCGCCCTCGAAGCTCTGCCCCGTTTTAGCTCCCGTGCGAGCGCTCCGCGACAGCTTTGAAGTATTTTTATAAACTCTATTCGTGGCTGTTCCCACCTCGCCAGAGAACTTGCCTGCCTGGCGGCGGAGCGGCTGCCGGCGGCACATGGCTCCACAGGCAGCGCGGGTGGCGGCGGCGCTGCCGGGGCTCCCGGGGCTCTGGGGCTTTCCTCGGGAGGCCGCTGAGCTGCCCAAGCCGCCGGGGTGGTCGCTGCCGCCCCCCGAGCAGGGCATCAACGGGGCGTTTCTGGGGTTCCGCCCCAGCCGGGCTTGGGGTTGAAGTCGGGGCACTTGTCTCACACCTTGTGTCCCTTCCCCCACCGAGCTGTGCAGTTCCACACAACTCGTTTTTTGTTATTTACTTAAATACCTGAGCAGGGACGGAAAGCTGCCTGCTTCCAAACCGCGTTACGCTTTAGTGCGAAGCACATCCATTTCGGACATCTGTTCAGGGCTCACTCACCTGCCGCCCACAAAGGCAGCTGCCATTTTAACCCTCCCCACTGCCCTGTCCTCCACAACGCCTCCAGGCTCCTCTTCCACACAGTTTGTCTCCATCTTTTAATTTCATCTATTGGCTTCCCTTAGCCTCTCTCTCTGTTGCATTTTTCTTCCTTTTCCATTTTGCTTTCAGCATCCAGGAGTCCCTTTTGTGTTCTCAGTCTTCATCCATAGCCCCTTTACACATAACCCCCCTCTATGTCCTGTTCTTTGCCCAGCTTTGCTCACAAATCGTAGACACAAAGTAGAGGAGCCAGGGGAAGAGCATTCACCACCTTCTTGACAGCTTCCAGTCATGTCAGGGCTGGGGACGGCCCTTACTCGAGGGGTACCCTCACTGTCACTGCCAGTGGCTGAGGACAGACATTGTGCCTGCCTCAGGGCACTCTGAAGCTTCAGCTCTCTTTAAATGAGGGAGGAATTTTGATTATGGTTCGAACATGGAAGTTTGGCTACAGAAAATTTTAATTAGTGCCCAGTATGACAGAGGCAAAGGTGAAAGCTGTCCCTTTTGGTATTAAGGGTAATTCCATAAAGATAGTAGTGTGTGTTGTATCTAACCTACCTCTTTCTATGAGGGAGATGAAACTAAAGCTGCTGATTTAATTTTCTTCCTTGCCTCCATGCTTTTTCTATGACCCTTGCAGTACCTTTCTTTTAGCTTTTCCTGTAGTTACATATTCCAAGTATACCAGGATAATTCCCAATCATTGTAGAGGGAAATCTGGTATGCTTTTTGCAGGTTGTCCCTGTTGAAAATGTTAACAGTCTGTCCTTTTAGATTGTACTTTTTCCTACAATCCTTTCCAATGAATCATACCAGAAACAGATATAGAGATGCTTCCATGCTTGCTAAAAATAAATACTAATCCTAAATTTTGGAACTAGATCTTTGCTCTTTAAGAGCCAGATCCAAAATCGGTGATAATTTTGTGGATGGGACCCTTAAATTAACATCCTTAGGTGAACAGGTTTTTTATTAGCCTTATCTCTTCCACAATTTCTAACTTGACATTTTAAAATGATCCCTTAGCCAAACAGAAAAGTACTTCTGGTAAGTCAGCATATGGTAAAGAATATCCTAGAATCACTTCACAAATATGCCAAGCTTGTGTTCTGCAACTGTTAGGCAGGTTTTTTTCTCCTTCTGATTTTTTATGGGAAGAAAATCTGTTAATATGTGAAGATGCTGAAAGATAAATTAAAAATCCAGTGAATTTAATCAGTTCACCATCTTTTCTATACCTTAAGGATATCCACGTGTTAAATAAATTATTGGCAATAAAATTACTCAGTATGTTAATTTCAGGGCGGAGGAATTTCGTTTGTAGATGCTAGCTTTTTATTTTTGTAGCGGTGCAGGTCATACTGAAAGATTAACTTTCATCCTCCTGTGGATGCTTGCTTTCTTATGGTCAGTGAAGAAATATGGAAGTTTTCCTTGTGAATTTTTTTCTTTGTGTGTAGATTAATGAGCTGTTGTTGCCTCTAAATAATTTTTATTCTATGGGTTTGGTAGTCATGTGAATGAGTTTGTACCTTTCTGTGCTGGCCTCAGGACACTCATAAGAATTAAATGATCTTTCTTGGGGGTGAAAATTTTAAATACAGAAAATGTATTTGAATTATTTCAGGAAGGAAGGGATCACATCGCTGACAGCCAGAATATGCCAGCCATTTTGAGAGACAGAGAAACACACACACACACACACATACACACACACACACACACACACACACACACACACACACACACGGCAGAAGTGGTTGAGTTTTATCAAGACCGCAGTCTCTGTCATACTGGACACGTGCTTGACATGTGAATAGTAATCAGGAGTCTTGCACTAGCTCTGGGGCTTATTATTCATTCCTCAGTTTAATTAGGGTATTGTTTGATTTGTTAGTATCAACTATGGATGTTGGACTTCCCAGGTAATATGAGCTGTAGCCATGAATTAAAGGATGCCTTAAAAGAAAGAAACAGGTGAGGATATCTGTCATTCTGATCTGTGTTCATTTGAGGTTTGAAATATTGAGAGTCAAAATTGGCTGAAAAAACCTTTGCTTTATGTTCCAAACAGATTTGGACCATAATTTGAAATCCTTGGTTTGGGGAGGGGACAGGAGGGGAGAATACACAAAATGTGAGAAGATGTATTTTCTCTATGGTTAGATTAGTAGAAATCCCTCCTATGTTTCAAGATGTGTTGTTGAATTACCTCATAGCAGACAGCAATTAAACTGTACATTGTTATATATAGTAGCAGAAGATAGGCCAAACATTTGTGGGGGAAAAAAAATAAAAATCTTCGCACAAATGAAAGCAGGCATGGAGAAATGGCTGTGCAATCAGTAAAAGACTCAAAGCTTTTGGAGTTGTCATCTATCAGTTTTTTTGTATTAGACAGACAAAGAATGGAGGTAATAAGAAATGGACATAATTTCAGTATAGGGACGGGTTCCATGCAAGTTTGTATATTCTTTTCCATTCATAAAGGGGGGGAGTGTGTAGCACAAAGTGTGATAATGTTTTATATTTTCTAAAAATACAGTACAAGCATGAAATTCTCAGAGTGGCTTTCTGAACTCCCATAAAGAAACTCCCCATGCTTTATTGTAACTGAGGTGTAAAAAGCATAAATAATTTTTCCAAGACAGCATGTATCCCACCATTATGCTAGGATTACAACCAGTAATTTTAACAGTGGCAGAATAAAATCTGATGGCTCAAATTTGACCCCCCCTATATGCCTGCCCCTCTGCTGACATATTGTTGCCCCCAAGGCAGATATGTCTGATTCAGTTCTGAATTGATTCCAAAACCATTGCAGTTTTCAGCCAGTATATTACAGTCAGTTGAAATGAATATCTTTAAATGTTAATAAACTTGGTTAAACATGGTGTGGATTCAAGAGTACGCTGTGTCCCTGTCTTGAAAGTGGCAACAGCCACCAGAGAGAAAACTGAGGAAGGTGAGGATAGTACCAGCTTCAACTCATATGTTTTAATCTGATGCTGAGTCTGACACAGCCCCTGTTCTCCACCCTTTGTCTGAGACCTGAGAACAGCTACTGAAAGTCGTTCTGTTAAACCAGTGTCTCAGTTCAATGCATTCAGTGCAGGCAAATCTCTCTGATAAGTGCTCATCATCTGAGAGGAACCACCCACATCTTCTGGAGTAACTCATTAAGAAATTTTAAGCCATCAGGTTTTCTCTCCAGTAAAGCAGATTTGAGCTGAAACATAATGGTGAGAAAGAATGTATGTTTCAAATTACATGAATGTATTAAGCATAAACTAATCAGAAAAGGATATACAGAATGCAAATACGTAAAATTCGGAATGCATTTTAGAAGTGGCTTAAGACTCAGATTGAGAGAATAAAAACCAAAGAATGTTAATTTATGTTTAAGCTGCATTCTCTGTGATGTAAGACCAGTAGACAAAAGACTTCCACAGACTGAAAGCATCAAAAAAGAGAAAAAGCAATCGCATTCCCTTGTGTTCAACAGCCTTCTACACTGATTGCAGCAAGGACATAATTGGTTCTTCAGTTAGTTCTAGATGGGAATGGGTTCTTACCCCAAATGAAGGACAAGGTGCTTCAAGAGGCTTTTTCAGCAGTGACAGCTTTGATTCTGGGGCATGGCCACTTGTGCTTTGATGATCAATATGTGCCGTGTATCCCTGTGCCTTGGGGGGCCATTCCACAGGGACTGGTGAGCAGGAGTTTTCTCCTATGTTAATTAGCCCCAGGATCCTCAAGTTCTGAAACAAGTTTTGATCTGAGGGAGTATAGGACTGAACCATTTCTTGTGCAGAGGTACAGGTGGAAATCATATTGATTGTGAATTTCCATAACTGGAACGCAGTGCTTTTTTTAAGGGATTGATGTGTGGGTCTTTCTGTGTGGAGTCAAAACAGCTTGAGTGTGTTCTTCTTGCTTACTCACATGTTTCTGGTGGCCTCATTCACTTAACCTTAATAATGTGAGCAGGGTTTGATTCTGTTTTGCTTTTGTGTGTAATATACAATGTAAATGTATGTTCTAGGGCTGAACTAACACAGCTGTGTTTTTAAGAGGAGCAATGCATTGTTCATACATTCTCTGCTTATTGCTTATCAGGTTTACTAGAAAGCAGTACAAGGCTAAAACCTCATGAAGCTCAAAGCTACAGAAAGAAGGCATTGTGGGTTTCCTGGGTCTCCATTATTGTCACACTGGCTCTTGCAGTGGCTGCTTTCAGTGAGTATTGGGAATATTTTAAATTTCACACCTCTTCTTTTTTTTTGTTTTTATTTTGGTCTCTTTCTTTCTTTGTGGAATCTTTCTCATGTTTTTTTTTTTTTTTTTTCTTTGCAACTGCTAAAGAGGTTTTTCTCCAGACTTCCTGTGTCTGCATGGTGCTTATAAATTAGTAAAACTGTTGGGTTTTTTTTCTGCAGAGTATAGGGTTGTTGAAGGTCGGAGAAAGAAACAGGAGATGTTGATTCCTGCTCGCATTTATTCGTGTAGAACTGTTCATTTTGGAGAATAGTGTAAAAATCATTATGCAGTGGGCTGCCTTTTACTGAAGAGGTCAAATATGACAAATCTTATTCTGTTTGGAATTTATAGTGGGAATGCTATAATAAAGAACAGTGAATTTTAATAGAGAAATATATAATTTATCTGTAGTACACTGACAGATAACCTAAGACAGTGCTAATCTGGAGGAGAAATTCAATTTTCTTTTTAGAACAGTGTTTTTCTATAAGTTTCATGACATTTTTCAAATTTACCTTTAAACAAAGGATTTGAGTGAGGAAAAAAATCCAAACTAAACCCAAACCACTTTCATATGAGAAAAAATGAAATCTATTTTTTAAAATTTCAAAACAGGAAAAAAAAACATCATTGTGTAAATACAAATTTTAGTTCAATGCGAATTTGAGGTATACAAGCTTTTTATCTTGGGCAATGAAGTACCACATGAAAGACAAAAAGAAACATGGAATGTGGAATAAAATCTTTTCATGGGCACATTCTCTGTTTTAGAGAGGGGAAAAATCAGAAGTCATTGAATTTATGCTTTAATACAAATAAAAGGAAGGCTCTGTCTTGGAGACATCAAAGAAGTCTCAAAACATCATTCTTAAGCTTGATAGAGACAGACTTGTGTTGTTTTTCTTTTTCTTTTTCTTTTTTCTTTCTTTCTTTTTTTTTTTTTTTTTTTTTTTTTTGAATCACAGCAGCATGTCTTTTGTTATTCTAATCTGCATTGTATGACCTGCTGCTGGAAGTTGGTGTCAGCTCCCAGGAGAGGTGATTAAAATCTGACCAAATGGTCTCTGAAAACTCAACATATATTACTCAGAGCAATTTATATGGAAACACAGGTACAACAACTTGGTTCAGAAATAAGAAAAAAGAGGAGGAACACTTAGAAGCAGAATCTGACACTGTAAAGAATCTGAATGTTAACAAGAGAGTGAAACAAGTTTCCATTTTGTTCTGCTTCATGGAAATGCAGTGGTCTGTTTTTGCTACTGAAGCAACATAAAGGTAAATACTATGTTACAGAATAACCCGGTTACCTCTAAACACTGTAGTTTTAAGGAATATTGTGATATGGCTTAATTTTATTTTTCATTTTCATTTGTCAGCGTTGCAAGAATTAAATGTAATATAGATAACTAAAACTCTATCTTTTAAAAAGATCCTTTAAAACATTTTTTAATATTATTTGGGCTGAATTCTTCTTTTCTTTTCCTTGTTTTTCGGCACTCTGGTAGTGTTTAGAGAAACAAACAACAGCAAAGAATGTAGTGCCTGTCTGGATATTCTGTGGCTGCATATTCAGCTAGAAGGGATAGGTGCTGAACTACTGAAATCAGAGCAGACTAATTATATGTTTTTGGAATGTATCTGTCCCCATGGTTTGCTGAGGCTAAATTTATGAAGAGTAAGAGAGGAATCAGCACACAGATTCATATTAAATCTGTATGGAATCTCTTATTAGGTAGTTGGCAGTTAACTTACATGCCACAAAAGCCTTGCCAGGGCTTTTCATGTGTTTATTATTAATGTTTTTCAATCTTTGAGGAAAATACACTGACTTCTGGGATCACTTTGTTGTCCCCATGCAATTTCAGAAGTTCTGCTCATTTTACTGCCTCGCACTGGCTGCTCTCTTCCTCAGTGCTGTCCTTTTAGCAGGTTCCTCCAGCCAATCCGTGAGCTGGGAGAGATGCCAGGTGACCAGAATTTGCTGCCTGTTTGATAGAAATGTTTAATTGTCACTTTGGGGTATCTGACACTGACAGTTTAGCAATAGCAAATAACTGCTATTTAAAGCATCCTCTTTCCATTTTACCTCCTATCTGTAGTGGTGAAGTGTTGGAAATACAGCCCTGATGTTCCATTTCAGTAAAAACCAGGGACCTGTTCTGGTTATTGTCAGGCTGCACTGACTATTTTCCCTGCTCTTCCTTACTCCTCTAGAAATTCCTCATTTAAATTCCTGTTTTATCCCCTTCAAAATGCTTTCTTGCAAGTGTATGTCACATGTTATAGTCAAGATACTATGCCAGGGAACTGATGTTATCTGATAACTATAGGAAAAATGCTAAAGGGAGAATAGGGAAGAGGTTCAGGAGCCTCCTTTTCCAACCAAGTGTTTGTAAGTAGACTTCTTTCCCTTTTTATGGGAAAGAAGGCTGGTCTAGTTGCCTCCAACACTGTATTTTTCCAGCATTAGGTAAGTTGTAATGGTTTATCTTGACTGGTAAGAGGTGTTTTCTTTTGGTGGGATTATGATGCTGCCCTAGCTGAACTCTGATCTTTCACTTGGCAATTTTGAAGGAGACTGAAAAATCTCATGTTGATCTGAATACATAAAGCAATTTCCTTATTAAGTAATGTTTATGGCAAATGAGGTTTGACATCATGGAATCATAGAATTTTAAGGTTGGAAAATACATCTAAGGTCATCAAGTCCAACTGTTAACCCAGGACTGCCACGTTCATGGCTAAACAGTGTCCCCAAGTGCCACATCCACACGTTTTTTGAAAACTTCCAGAGGTGATGATTCCACCGCTTCCTTGTGCAGCCTTTCCCAGTGCCTGGCCACCCTTTCAGAGAAAGCTGAAAGCTGGGTATGGAGCAGAATGACTGCTTAAGGCAAAATGAAGTTGTCACCTTTTGTTCACTAGTATTGACAAGTAGGACTTAGACCATGAAATCAGCTTTTCCACTTAGCTGAAAGAACAGATCTCTTACTGTCAATCACTTAATAAACTTAATTTTACTGCAGAAATGCTGTACTTGTAAAGGAGCATTTGGATGCTGTCTCTGATGCTGCTCCTGCACTCTGTGGTAACCACTGTGGTCTCATGGCTCCGAGAGCTGTTGCAGATGTTGCTCTCCAGCATGAAATTGCACATGGCTTCAGTAAAATCTCTGTAGAGATCTCTGTGTGAGATCCTTGAGGTGAGAGGAGCCCCATGGATCATCTTTAGTGGCTGAAAATTTGGTGCTCTCAAAATATTCTGGCACTGTTGTTTTGTGCACTACTTTCATGATCAAATGCGAATCAATGCCTGGTCAATAAATTAATTTTGCTCTTCATTTCAGGGCTGCCTGAAATATGCATACTTGTAGAATTCTCATCAAGAGTGGATTTACTTTGTTATAAATATATGGCAATAAGCAGAGTCTGAGCATGATAAAAGTTATTAAAATGAACTTTAAATTATTCCTTTGCACCCCAAGTAGGTGCTAGAATAATAATTTTAATATAATTATTTCTGGATTACAGTAATGTAAGAAAAGAATGATAACAGAGAAAAGAATGATAACAGAATAAGAACATATTTTTTTTGCAGTGTATATCTATGTAGGATAAGGCTGCAGTCATTTCATAATGACAGCTGTTATTTCTTTCTCTACCTGCAGTATTATGTGTTCATACTGAGCCTAGTTTAAGAATCACAATAGAGAGCAGGTGGAATAGAACTCTGGTGTTTTGAAACCCATTATTCTTAGTTTCTTGACATTTATGTTACTAAAGCATAATTTTGAAAAATATACAAATATAGCTTCTGCTGTTGCAGTTCAGTTTCTGCTCAGGCAGCTAATCTCTGATAATATTGTCAAAGCAGAAAACAATCTTGTTCTGTCTGGTGTTTTTTCTGTCCAGTATAGACTTGTGATTCACAGAAAGCAGAATGTTCATTCATCTTCCTGATCTGATCAGCCAAAATTGTTTCACAGTGAATGGAGGAGTCCTAGCACTGCATCAAAACAATGTACAGACCAAATTCTGCACTGAAGCTTTTCTTTGTAGCTGGAGACTGAGAGAAGGTTTAGAATGTATAGGTTTGTAAATGTGAGTGTTGTGAAGGCTGCAACCAGGCTGTCCCAGCGTGCCCAGGGCAGGTCTGCACTGGTCACTGGGAGAGTGGAGGGGCTGTTTGCAGAGTGCTGGGAAATGGCAGTGGGTGCTCACATCTGTCCCCAGGGCTGCTCTGGAGATCCTCCCTTTCAGCTCACCACAGGTAAAGTTCAGCTGCACAGCAATAAACGAGTGCAGCAAAAAGTCTCATCCTGGTGTTTAGTCTGGTGTAGTAAGAGGTGCTGGTGTTTTGAGAAGGTGAATTCCATTTATATGTATCAAATCTCAAGTGGAAACTCAGTAGGGAGAATTCTGTGAGCGTGGGAGTATTTTACAGGATTAGCTGTTGGTCCATGGATAAGATGTTGAATGTAAATGCAGACACTGACGTTCTGATTTTATATTAAAAAATTATTTGTGTTTCAGAAAGAATTGTTGAAAAATGATTTATCACAGTGAGCTCCCACATACTGGGAGGCATTTTGTTTGAAATATATGGTGCAAGTGCTTACAAATTTCAGGGTAGGTTTTGCTTTCAGATTAATGCTTTATGCTAATTCAGATTCTAACAATTATAAATGCCAACCGACATAGAAGTTGTGTATCCAGGCCCACTTTTTTCATTGGAATAACTGCATTGAGTCATAAAGTCTCATGTGGGTTAGCTATAGGACATGACTACTGTTTTTTCTCTATTCAGGTGCATGCAATTGAAATTACATGGGACAAATGTTGAGCAATTGAAGTTGTTGTCCTGTGAATGCTCACATGTGGGTGTACTGATGTAATCTGTCACTCTTCATCTTAGACAACCGAGATGGGGAGCGACTATATTAATTTACTGATGAATATATCATTTTCTCTGTGGCCCATTCCTATTCATGCTTGAAAAATTAAATGTATGTGGGCTTTCCCTGATGTTTGCACAATACTTAGGCACAGCTAAGTAATACCTGGGCACAGCTGTGAATCATAATAACACTACTAAAGAAAAATTTAGGGGAAGGTTCATGGTTCTGAGGCTTTTTAGTTTGGATATTCTTTAAAGGCCATTAATTTCAGACAAATGATGGACATTCAGCACTCAGGCTGAGGTTAGAGTGTGTCATCTGGGAGCCTAAACAGAGCTCTTCAGGATCACAGAAAATATGAAAAGTCTTGGTCTTTGTGTTTTCTCATCCATTAATTACACAGAATTGCATTTCTCACTCCTAATGCCCAAGAAAAGGGTTTTTTTTAAATTTTTATTTTCTTGAGCAGAGCACATTACATTTATTCAGAAAGTTACATTTCAAGTCACAATTCCATGCAAACACTTAAAACCAATTAAAGATTTAAAGATCCCTCACTTTGCATGTTTCTCAGGGTGTTTAATTATATCAGTTACAAAAAGACAGATGCTTCAGGGCTGTAGCCTCACAGAAGCGTTAATGAAACCTGGAACTCAAATTCCCAAGGAAGAGTTCTGATATTGGTGACTCCTGTGCTTCCCTGTCATCCTCGTTACAGCTGCACCACTACAGGTGAAAATAGAGTTTGGTCCTAACCATGTTACACACAAAAGCTAAAGGACAAAAAATCCTAATCATGTTACACGTAAAAGCTAAAGGACAAAAAATCCATTGCCTCTGCAGCGCTGCAGAAGACAGCTTTTTGTATAGGTCAGTCTGTACTTAATGACAACAAAATGCAATTTTCATTCACTGAAAATGAAATGAGAGGCCAGTAAGGGCCTGTCTATTTTTTTTTTTTTTCAGGCACAAAAAGCTCTAAGTGACTTTCTTGGGAGGAGAAAATAACATATGGATGTCAGGTTCAAGACTGATAGCTCTTGAGCAGAAGTGTGGGTCTAAAATCTGCAGTGCTTCACACTTCATGAAATCTTTTCCTTAGTTGGCAGGGAAAATGGTTGTAGAAGTCTGTGAAATCTAGAACAGGCTAGATAATGATATAATGTTTTTGAACGGCAAACAATTAAAAAATTATTGCTGTGCTGAAAGTTTGTTAAAACAGCTGAATTTGTGTCTAAATGCTAACCTTCAAAACACACTAGTCTGTTGTGCATTTCTACATTAGAAAATTGCAATTTAATAATTGCTGATGTTAAGTATTCTTATACTTAAGAGTTTTCTTTTCTCATTCTTTTCTCATGAGAAAAGATTGTCCCAAAGAATTTTGAAATCAAAACAGGGCTGATGATGAGGGAAAACCAACACTGTAACACGACTTCATGAAGAGTGAGAAACATGCAAGTACATTGTTTAGGCTGCTTAGTGTAATAACCACAATCACAGTTGCTGTTTTATTCTTCTTTTACAAGGTTTTGTTGGGATTTATTTTGTGTGGAGAAGATTGAAATGAGTCTGTGCAACATTTAGACCAGTAAGAATGGTAACATCTTTCAAATGAATTGACATCTATGTTATGTAGCATAGGTAATATATGTTGTATTTAAATTATAGCAGGATGTTTTAGACACTTGAAATTTGCTCTTCAGTTTTGCCATCAGATCCCTGCTTGGATTCTGTCAAAGGCAGCTCTGTGTTTGATGGTTCAGAGGTTCCAACGATGAGAATACAGTTGTGTAGCAAAGTGCAATATACAAATAAGTATAAATAACTAAGTGTAATTATTATTAAGTAATTGTATGGATGTCATGGGTCCTACTTCTATCCCTGAGGAAATTCTACTGTGCCCTTACAGACAGGTGTGGGTAGTTTTTTGCAGTTTTTTTCTTATGGGAAAAGAATTTAACCCTGAATGGGGAGGGTTTTAGGCAGACCACTTGGTGCTAACTGGATGGTGGGGGAATGATGTTCCCTACAGCCATCCCTAGCTTGTAGTGAGTGAAAAATGTGTATCTTGACTAAAAGCAGATGGAAGTAGTTGGGAGAAAAAAAAAAAAAAGAAGTAATATTAAGTTTATTGCATGTGATTGGTGTTAACTGTTATCCATAAAAACCTGCTTGAATTTTATGTATAAAATTGAAAAGAAATGATCCTCTAGCACAAGTCTCAATTGTTGCTCTTGCTGTATTTTCTGCATCACATAAGTGGGTGTACATCTGCCCTTTGAAGGACCATCCCTGCAGTCTGAAAAGTCAAATGTATTTTCAATCAATTGCTGTAGAATCACTTCCACAAAGTAGTGCCTTAGCTGTTGCAGGTTTGTGCAAAGGCATGAATGTATTAACAGATTTCTTTATGAATGCCTGATGTATCAATAGCATCTGGTTTTCATAGATAATTCCATGTTTTCTCTGCTGTCCCAATTTAAAAATGCACTTCTTTGCTTATTGGCAAAATTGAACTTGTAATTCTTTGTATATGAAGCTGAAAATCATAATAATGACACAAAATGTATGTTTAATATTCATTGTGTAGTTTCACTTTTTGTTTGAATTTTGTGAGTTTTTAAAGCACGACTGGATTCAAACTTCACAGGCAGCAATGAAAGTAATGAAAATAAGTGCACAGCTTTCTTCTTAGGTTTCTTCTGCCAGAAATTTTAAAATACTCATATTTTTTAACTTAATATGCAACAAAATGTAACCTGATACCGCAGTTAATTTTTTAAATAATATTTGTAACTTTTACTTTACTGGAGAGGTTGATAGTGTTTGGTGTTTCCTTTTTGGCACTTATTTTCTGTGGTTTTTCAGTAACAGTGTTTGAGTTCCTTTCATTGAAAATAGAAATTTGTTAGATTTTAATACTTTCTCAGAACAGAATATTATTTGTAAATGATTTTGTAAACTAAATTTATTAAAACTGCACTGTAGGAGGACTTAGTAAAATAATCTCATAAATGATACGTGTTCTTTACCCTGCCCTTGAGCTCCCAGGAGCTTCATCCATTGGAGCTGGATGTGAAGCCATGGTAGTTTTTGGTGAGAACTGGGAGCATCTGGGAGCTGGGGCGCATTCACAGAGTGGGAGCAGAGAAAATAACAGAGAATGAGGTTGGGTGAATAGGTGGCACCACCTCTGGTTAGGTCAATAACCCAGTCTGAGCTGAAGGACACTTTGGTTTCTGAAAATACCCCCAGCAAGAGCATAAACCTTGTGTCCTGGGTACTGCTGCAGGTCACATGCCATGACACTTTGTGAGAGGAGACATATGAATACTGTGTGAAAATTCCAGTCTGGTAAATCTGAAGGTTGGGAAACTTTGATACTTTGTGGTAAATGGGTGTTACAACCTGGTCAGATTCATTTGGCTCAAGTAAAAATCATCACAGTCATTGGTAAAGCCTGAAACAAGCTTTTAATGGACACTAACCTTCATTTGCAAAGCTGTCTTCTTCAGAGAAACCATAAAGAGCTCCTGTGTATCTCTTCTGACCTTTGTGTATGACTTCCATTACTGTTCTTTTCTTCTCTGGGTATTGCAGAAAAAGGGACAGAGAAGCTTATCTTCAGAGTTCAAAGAAGCAGATTAGTCAGTGCTTAGTCAAAGAAGAATGACCAGAAATAACCAGCTGGTATTTTGCTAGACAGAAGAACTGCAGAGGAAGTGGGATGGTCTGACAGATACCATAAAAATAGGTAGACAAGAGGCATCTGCCTTCCAGGAACTGTTGCAGGATAAGTGGCTTTTGGCACTTGCACCACAAGTTCTCCTTTCTGGAGAGATCTCTGAGCCATTTTTGTGCCAGGTGTGATGCTGAGAATGAGTAACATCTACTGCAGAACAGGATCTTTGGCTGCATCCTAAATGGAATTTTCTCATCAGATACGAGGATTGTTTCTCTTCTGCTATTAAAGATTTTGCTTCAAGGAACTGTTAAGTACAATGTATCTTTTCAATATATCAAAGTGAAGAAAATAAACATCTAAGTGCATTGTCCACAGATCACATTCTTTAGTGAAACATTTTAATGGCCAAAGAATGACAGTGTCTCCCCAGGCTCTGAAAGAAAAATTTTAGAAGAAAGATTTATTATTGTGTAGTGGGAGATTTAATAGGCAGGAAATGCAGCCTGCAGTGTCAACTAGGATGCACAGTTGGGGAAAAAAAGTAACTCCATGCAATCCCATTCTGGTAGGGAATGACAGACAGGTTAAGGTATGCTTGAAATGTTGATGTTAAATTCACATTTAGTGTGAATTGAGTTTACTGTTGCTCACAGGTCCATGGCAGGCACAGGGCAGAGCCAATGACCCAGCATCAGACCTGGCTAAGGCCGTGGAAGCCAGAGGTAAAACTGACAGTGATTGCAGTGGTGGCATAACACTTCCCAAATGCATGGCTCAGGGGCTGTGAGAAAACTGCTCAACAGCTCCAGACAGCCTGTGCAGCTCTGCTTTATGGGCATCAATTTGCATGTGTGCTGGAGCATGCTGCCAGGAGTAAGGAAGACAGATGTAAGGCATCAGTCTCAGCTTGTTGTGTAAAACAGGGCTGTGTGTATGCCCAGAGGATTATTGTGTACCTCCCAAATTGAGAGACATCACTATTCTCTGACTTGCTGCTGAGGCTGACATATATCAGGCTATAATGTCTAACTAGGTGGAACTGATAGTACCCGGAAGAGCCAATTCATCTGCTCATTTTTGTGGCACATTAAAAACTAATAGTAAACTGTGTCTCCTTTTCATTTAGCATGACTTGATATTTCTGTGTGCAATTGCCTGCAACAAAGAGAGATTGTTTAACAATCTTCTCTAGCCATGAAAAACTGAGTCAGCAAATTAAATTATTAAGATTTTTAGTTAAAGAAGTAGAAATCATAGTTCTGTGCCCTTTACCATATGAGTTCTGACAGTGGGAAACCTGTAGTTACTGCCTGTGAATGTGTCAAAAACCCAAACCCACAATTATCTCATACTGAGAAGTGGGCAGGAAAATGATTCAATTTTTGTATTTTGGGTCCTGCCACTTGAACAAACCCTACTCAAAGTGAAATTTCCTGTTACTCTCCCACTAAGAGATACTCACTGGGTTATTGTGTGTACATTTGCCTGCTGAGAAACATCTGGTGGATGAAAACAAGGCTGTGATTTAAGGGATAATGTTGCAAGTGATGTTTAATGGCTTATGGAATCTTTAGACTTGAAATCACCTCTATACACTTAAGGTAATTTATAGGGACAGATTTTCAGCTGAAGGCCATAGATTTGTTGACTTCCTTGGGTTTATTTCAATTTGAAACAAATGAGCATCAGTCCCTAAAGCATATGACAAATAATAGGATGAACTTGTACTAGAGGAGGTATTTTCAGACTCTGTTTAGCATTTCCTTTGTGTTTTGGTAGTAACTTGTTTCTCACTTTTGTGAGGAAATATTTGCTTAAGGCAGTCTGTCTTGACTCTTACAAGCATTTTTAAACACCGGGGGAAAAAGGTGAATTAACAGGAACTCAGATCCTGCCAGGTTCACAGAGGCTGGGCCAAGAATTTGCTCCAGGGACTATTCTAATCCTGGGCATAGCCCAAGCTTTCTTTGTGGCTTTGGGCAAATGATTTTACTGCCATAAATTTGTTCTCCATCTGCACACATCAGGCTTTGATAAATGAAAAGGTAACTGATTTTTCTGCCAAAAATTGGAGTGTTTTGCTATACAGTAGCTGACACATTTATATACAACCCATGTCTTTAGAGTGACAACATGCTCTGAATTTTGTATGTGCAGGAAGGCATCGCTGGCTACTCCATCTGAGTATTAGACCTTCTGATTTGTGGGGTAATTTCCAGAGTTTGTTGTGGTTTAACTAGTGGAAACTGTTTCAAAGTCACAGAATTTCTAATGCTGTAGTGTACTGAATGCATTTAGATGTTTTTGACTTCTTGTTGCCTGTGCAGGGGTAAATTTACTGTTGAGTGATGTGTTTTGGGCTGGTGGGTTTTGAGGAATGTGGTGCTATACTGATGTGTTTTGGTGGTGCAGTAAACCCAGTTGAGTTGGAATAATTTGGAGACAATTTAGAGTAAGAGGAGAGGGTTGTGTAGTTGTGTAGGGTGGTGGCTGCTGGTGGAATAGCTTCACTTTGTGCAGGGCCTCTCAAGGTCCCTGAAGTATTGAGGGGCTTGATTATTTTTTTTCCTGCCTTTTTTTTTTTTTTGTCTCCATTTTGTAGGTGGTAGAGAAAGGTAAATGTTATTAACATTGGTTTTTCAGTGCTAGTAAGCTTATCTTTGTTCTCTTTCTTTGAGTAACCATTTTATTGGTCAGGTAGAGGTTGGAAAGGATTTCTACAACTTGAAACTGCTGTCAAAGGAGTACAACTGAGAAATGAAAAGGGCAGGAGAATGCTATGAAATAATCTGCCTTGAGTTCTAAGTGCATGCAGTTCTTGAGATCAAGGAGGAACTCTTTACAGAGGATGACAGTTTAAAAAATTTGGAAGTCTCTTCAAGCAGCAAGTAAGATGGCTTTAACTGTTGACAGTTGTCTGGAACACATTAGTGAGGCCTTGAATCTCAAGGAAGAACCTATTTTGCCATGTATCTGTTTAACCTGATGTTCAGTGTAACTTTTCATGATTGATGTTATTTTTTGCAGGGCTATGCTAGATTTGTTGCATGTACTTTTTCTCTTTTTGGGAAAAACAGAGCTGGAGGTTTTTGTAACAAAGCTCAGCAGTCCAGAGTTCAAAGTGAGGTTTGAAAGCTGTATAAAAAGTGCAGTTGGATTCCCTGAGGTTATCAAATGTTTTCCTCTTTTTGTTTTGCCAAGAGTTGAACAGACATTTGAGGTTTGTCTGGCTCAGGTGTGGCAGTCTAAAGCTAGGTAAGTTACATTATTCACAGAATATATAGACAGATTGGTCACTGCATTTACTACTCTGTAAGAATCTGCTGGTAATTTGAAACTGAGCTGTGAATATTTTTCAGGGCATGACACAGGGAAGTGAAAGGGGTGTCTAATAGATCAGATTAGGTACAGCACGTATGTCCCTGGAAATTGCTGTGGTGTTGGAGGATGTTTCCTTGCCCCTTGTAGCTGAAAAAAGAAGCAAAAATTAATTTATGAAGGCTAAAGAAGTGTGCCAACATGAACACTGTCGAGCAGAATGGTGTCCCTGATGGTCTTTTTAGGTGGCTGGAAGTTTGTATTCCTCTATTATGGAATGGAGAAGTCAGTCTTTCTATGTTGTCTTAGAACCATAATAAACAGCTTTCTGCATATGAATGTTCCCTTTATCTCTCCCCGTGGTGTTTTTAGAGTTCACTGTGAAATAAAAGCTGTTCTGCAGTGACCGTGAGGCACACTGGAGTTTAGTGAGTTGGTGATTTGTTACCCTGGCTGGGTACTCTGCACATTTTCTGCATAGGCTTCCTGCTGCAATGCAGGTTTCTGCTAAGCAGTAAAAACCCTTGCTAAGTTTTGCTTTTGCAAAAAACCAAGTCAAAATAATAAGCCAACTTCTGTAGTAGAGGAGAAAAGGCTCGCTAAGTATGGTATGACTTGGACAACATAGAAAAACACCCCAAATGCTGAGTTAAGTTTGTTTGAGAATTAGGGTTGATGGTGCTTATTACTGATGGAATCAATTTTTCATGACCAAATGCACATCACTTGTTTAAAGGACATGTTCCTGTGATGCTGTGCTCTTTCCTGAGCCTGTTATACTTATTATTCCTGTGCCTCCCATGGAGAGGAACTTCAGGTAGATGATTTCAGGAAGAACTATTAAAGGATTGCTGTCTTGCCTTATCTTTACAGCTACTACAGCTTTGTGTAGCATTTGAGGATGTGGATGGGAAGTAAGAAAGTTCTGAGGAACAGGAGATTATGTGCTAACAGTGCATCTGTTGGGTCTACAGGTTAATCCTGGGAAGTGTTTTGTGTGTCACAAAGTCCTGTTGTTAAATCTTTGAAACAGACTTTGTGCCAAGACCTGCTTTCAGTCCCAGTGTCTTTGCTATTCTCATGTACACTGGCAAAGCTCAGTGTTCCTAGAATGAGGAAAAGCCAAAAGGTTTTTTTTTAATCATCATATGGGCAGATGTCTTGGGTGTTTTTAGAGGTGGGAATTGTTCTGATGCTTGGTTTGCCTTTGTGCATTCTTGGTTTTACTGTGCTGTTGTAGGGGGGTGAGCACAATCAGCCTTTATTTCAATGGCACTCTTAAAAATGTAGTTGGGCCTGAGGATTCCATGACTTTCATCTAACTGAAGAAAGCAGACATACTCTCAGTTGGAAAGAAAGGATGGAACTCAGTGATGTCAGTGCTAAACACAAGTGGAAACAGACTCTTAAGTGGATCATCCAAGGTAAGACCCATCAAACCTGGCAGCAAACTGCTTCACAAACAGGGAGGTGATATTCCATCATCCTGCCCTACATAGTAGAGGACATGTGGGAAAACAGATTGCGCAACTGGGTTGCAAAGAAGCTTCAGGACTAACAAATTGGTTTGGAAATCTCATACAAATGTATAAACATAAGTGTGTAGGTCCTGTGGTTTAAAGAAGGGCACAAATGATGGGTCTTGCTAAGTACTATGTAATAAGAAATGACTTAGACGGGATGTAGTGCTTCTAAAAGCATATTCTCAGTTCCTGAGCAAGTCAAAGCTCTCAGGAGAGCTGGGGCAGCCGAGGGCCAAGGGTTATAAACCCAGGCTTGCACTCTTGTTCCCTGCAGTCTGGTTGGCACAGGAAACAAGGGTGTTTATGGCATAATGGTATAATGTTACAATACTGGTTTTATTCAGGAGTGTCTTACACTGTCAGCATTTGAAACACTTAGAAATCTTTGGAGAAAATACACTTTTGAATAGAAATAATTGAGTTTTCTGGAGCTTCTGGGATTCAGCTGTGTTTGTTTTAATTTCTCATACAAGTATGACTTGGTTATTCAAGAACAGTAGAGGTCACATGAGGAACTGATTACCTTTGCTTGTAATTAATCTACTTAACTATCATTCAGGTGATACATTTTGCAGTTAGTTTGAGAAATTATATTGCTACCTGTTCCTTACAGGCAGTTTCACAGTTACAAAGCAGTTTCAGTCCAAAAAGCAGCAGCTTTGATCTTTGGTTTAAATGTGTCAGTCTCTGGGGTCCAATTAGGAAGGAATGGAAATGGTTCTTCTCCTTTCCTGGTGGCCTGGGCTTCACATTTGTTGGCAGATAGAACTGCAAAAACTATTAATTACTACACAGTGCAAAGACACCTTTTAGGCCTTAACATTTACAATCTGTTTTCTTTTTGTGTGTGTATACAATGATTTCACTACGTTAGGTAAGGTGCAGGGAAATTAATAAAATGTATCCCATTAATGATGCTGTGTAGCTCCCCTGCTCACAGAATGTATCTGCCTTGATTTCACTTCTGTAACTTCAATCAGAATTGATTTTTGCCTTTGTGTGTTTCTGTCTTGTGATGCTGAAATTAAGATAAGAAATGTCGAGGCCCTGGGTCAGCAGAAGATGTTGATAAAGGGGTTCTGTTTGGGAGATATTTGGTACTCATTATCTTCTCTGCAATCAATAGGAATCCTCTGATGTAGGAGAACATCAATAGCTGGGAAGAATTTGACATGTAAAAAAGTGCATGGTTTTAGGAAAATCTGAATTTGCTTTCCAGTTCTCGTGCTGATAGGGCATTTAACTTTTCTGTCACCATGTTGCACTTAGATTTCAAGGGCTGCATTTGGATTTCGTAACTCTGATTTAGGAGGAAGAATTAGAAATTAAATAGAAATTAGAGTTTTAAATGACTGATGTTATTTGTTTTGTTTTCATTGAGATTATTCACATTGTGCTCCTAAGCCGTAGTAAGATCCATGATCTTGAGATTTTCAGGAAAGAATGTATTTTTCTAAGTGTAGATATAGTAGAATATGGTATATAATTCCTCCAATTTTAGGCAAAAATTACTGTGCTAGATAGTTAAAGAAAGCAGAGGAATACAGAAGGTACTTAGGATCTTGAAGAAGTTTAGAAGCAATTACATGTGGTTTTGTTGAATTTCTTCCTTTTAGCTTCATCTATTATAAAAACTCCAAACAAGATTGTTCAGAATTCCAATAGATAGGGACAAACCCCCTGGCCTCAGAGGTGGTTTTGTAGGATTTTTCCTCCTTCTTCAATAGGCTCAGAATTTAATTTGCTAACAGTATTAATGATTGGAAGGAATATTTGATATTCCCCTTGGGTCAGATGAGCCTTCTGGAATGTTTTGTGAATACAGTTTTCTGTACATGAAACATTTGTTAATCTTGCTGTGTTCATTTCCAGTGGTGGTCAACTCCAAGTGGAAGAACAAAATCGAATCCTTTAGGTCCCTCTGTTTTCAGTGGCAGCAATACAGGGGTGTGGTAACCCTGATCTCCTTACTCCATGCAAACTTTTGTCTGTTTGACAGTTGGAAGTTTGGGCACTGAGAGTTATTAATCTTCTCAAATATTCATTCAGCACCTGTGGCAAGGGCTGCCCTGCTCTGTGTTTCATTTCACAGCAGCTGTGGTCCTGAGTCACAGGGAGAAGCTCACACGTAGTGTTTGCCTCCAGTGCCGTGCCCACTTCCACAGGCACTGGGGAGGGATGCAGAACATCCTGTTACTTTGCTGTTTTGTGAAATGGTGATTAAATCTGAGCTCTTTAGCAAATAACAAAGTGATTCATAACGCTACACAGAGCACATATTGAATTTGGAGACTAGTAAAAATAGTAGGGATGGCTGCTTCGAGCAACTATCAAGTTTCTGACTCAAAAATTAAATGACAATTTCTTTCTTGTTTTTGGATTATAGAAAGAATGAATTTAGCTTTAAGGGATAGGAAGGCAACAGAACCTGGAGACATGAATTCTTTATGCACTTCTATCGTTTTCCATTAAATGAAACCATTTTTCAAATAGAAAATTTCTTAGCTTTTAAAATATTTCTAAATTTTTTTTGTGAACAGAGATGATTTATCAAACAGATAAAGGATATTAGGCAACCTCCTCTCTTCTGTGCTCACTGTAGAGCTAGTGATGCAATATTTCAGATGTTTCATGATACAGACTGTCTTGCTGATGTAGTTCATATGGTTAATTCCATTTAGCAAGAGTTAGGTTAGCCTTGAATGTAGTAGAATTCAAAGCAATATGTTTGAATGGTTTTCGGTCCCTAGCAACTGACTGGCTTGTCATCCTAAAAATTTAAATTAGGTTCTCCAGAAGTACTTGAGAAAGCAATTGTTTTGTAATTGAGGTTTAGGGTTGGAAAGGAAAGGTTGGAGAGGGAGAAACAATCTTATTCTGGAAAAGCACATTATCCTAAATGCTGTTTGTTGAGCAAGAGGGAGATTGAGGGTCCCAAGAAAAACAGAAATTGTGTTTGCCTGTACTTCAACACCCGAAAGAGTAAACAAATAGCTTCTGCTCCTCTCATCCAGATGGAGAGAAAGAGAACATAGATGTAGCCCAAATTCCAGTTTTCCATTGAGATGCTACTGACACTTAAAGGAAGATGAATACAAACTCAGAGTCAGTCTGGTGGATGTGGTGGGTTGTTGGATACTATCAGTGGATAACTTGTCCCCTCTGATATTTCTTCTCTTTAATTTTACCTTTATGTTCTGAAAAATAGGAAAGATGTTTTTATTTTCTGAATAAAAAGCCCTTAGAATAAAAACTCCATTAGAATTAATTACATGCTTAGTAATATAAAATACTATTTTAGAAGTAATAAAATTTTAAAATGTATTTTCCCTTTCTCTTCCTCCTTTTCTTCCCCCTATACTTGTTGGTTTGTGTTTCTTTTTTTTTTCCAAGTGCCCACTTGTTTTGAATCTCAAGTTATGCTTTGTTGAAGTGCTTAAACAGTACATTTCAGACCATTCTGATCACTGAAAGCTTTATTTTTTATTACATTTTTATCATTCTTAGGTGAAAGTAAGTGGACTTGGTTTGTATATACAACAATTACTGACTTCAGGGGCAGGTGCCTGTTCTTAAGCTATCACCTGGCTTTAAATAAGATGAACATTGACATCCTTGCTGTGTGGTGTCAAGGGCATTTTAACCAGCTTCTCTTTGTTTCTGTGGTTTCCCTGGCTCTGACTCTGTTGTTTTGATCATGTCTCAAAAGTGCAAATTCAGGTCCCAACTCTGTACTGTGTTACAGTATTTTATGCTTCTGGTTTATTATTTGTCACTAAATGCCTGTGAATCATATTTACTATTGCATGCCACTGGGAAGGTTACACTGAAGCAGAATAATTTGAATACTGATTTTAGAAGTCTGACTCTTAATATCTCAGATCACCTCTTTGAACATTCTCCCAGTGGATAGCTTTGCATTACATGTTGTTTTCTTAAAATGTTTAGGAGGAGTTTTTATAGAAATAGTGCAACTTTTTCCCATATCTTATTCACTTTAAGAGAAATTTGTCTGCAATATTTTCAGAGTTATATTTATGTTTATTAATGCTTAAGGATTCATAGGCCAGGGCACTGGCCTTCCATCAAGTTTGTTGTTTTCAAGATCTAACCCCTTGCTGGGGATTGGCAACTCGGGATTTCAGATTTAATTGTGTTTGTCATGCTGTGCCCTGTGTTAACAGGCAGCTTTTGATATTGATCAAGTCAGGGATTGAAGTCGATGAAGTTGTGAAGTTTGAGTCAATTCTCTGCCAGCATTCAGAATTTCAGGAGGAAGCCCACGAGTGGCTGGTTAACAAATCCTTGTGAGGAGTGTTTTTGCACCAAATATGTCTGGGAAACCCAGTGTTGGTGAAGCACATTTCACTAGGAACCGAAGATGAAGGAATGGATGTGTAGCTGAGAAGTACATTAGTGAATTACTGACAAATATTTATGCATTGTTGGCTTCTGACCTGCAGCCTGACTTGGGCATGTGTTGGGTTTCCATTTGTAACAACACTGTAATTATCAGACAGAGAGCAGAGCGTGGTAATAGTCCTCATGGGTACTTCCAGTAATAAATATAATTGAGTTCACTGAATAACAGTCCTAAATGTGCATTGATTTCTGAAAAGAGAAAGAAATAGCAAAATGATTTCCAATTAAATATTTATTTTTTTAGTGCAGGAGTTCAGGAGGAATCTTAAAATTTACCACTATGCTTTGAAGCAATCTGCTGGGGGAAATTGTAATTTTAAAAATTGCACCATGAGTTAAATTTATACCAACTCAAAATACCAAACTGTTTTAACAAGCTGTGTGCTGTATAAATGAATAGATTAAAGCTGTGTTTGTGTCAGAACCTGAAGGTGCTACCACTGTGGAGTTCTACTCCAGCAGCTTTCACACATCACATGGCAGCTGTGGAAGATGCATTGCTATTAAATCAGCAAGGCTATCAAAGAAAGGGCCTCTGAGGTGTCTGATCTGTTTCATCCGATAATTAAATGGTAATTATGCAGTTCAGCCATTCTAGTGTAAGAGTTTGTTTAAGGCAATGTTGGAAATTAAGATCTTATGTGGAGTAGAGACTTTTTGGGGGTATACTGTACTTTTTTGATTGCTAAAATTGGGTGTATCAATAAAAATGTTCATGGATCTAGAATAAGAATGACCACTGAAAGAAATATCAACAAAAGGATGATAGAAAATTTAATTTAATAATTCCATCCTTTAAAGCATCCAGTTGCTTTAAATGGGAAATGATTTTTTAACTAAATCAAAAGCCTACTGTGGAGCTCCATACCAAGAGAAACATGTGACAAATCTTTCCTGCATAAATATTGGAACTAGGAGATCTAGTGTGCAAGGACTGAAAGCTCGCCTCACTGAAAAATATTTTATAACCTTGATACTAAGTTTATGCTGTGTAAAAATTGATATATTCAAGAATACACCCTATTTCCCCTCCTGCCATATGAGAATGTTTCCCTCTATAGAGAATTCTGTCTTCCAGATGCAGTATGTTAGCCCAGGTTTTCCATATTATTTTCTAACACTGACATTTTATCATCTAGAGATATATGTATGTAGTCACTGAAGACCAATTCAACATTGGAATGGTTGCACTGTGAGCTTCACTATTGACTTCATAGCATGAGTTTTTCTGGTTCTGATTTTGCAAGTTGAAAACATTTGGAGGAACTCGAAAATCTCACTTATATTTTTGGTAGCTAATATTTTACCTAAGGGGAACAGCTCTTTCCAACTTATGCAGTGATTATTTCTAATCCTGGAATAGTGCCTTCTGATGTCTTAGCATTTGGAAGTACAAGTGATACTTGATATAAATTATTCAGTGTTCTTGAAATATCATTTATAACATAATACAGTATAGTCTTACTGGTGGCTGCAAGGCATACTCGGCCTATGGGCTTATTTTGTGCAGACCTGGACTAAAAGGACTGAGGAGAGCAATGAAACAACAAATGAGATGGGAAGAGGTGCTTCCTTGCAGCAGTTCTTTGTTTCCTGCTTATTCTATCCTTTGAACATTCACCTTTCACTCTTCTTAAAACAGTGACCTCTTCCTGAGCTGGGTGGTTGAGTCTGAGCTGAGCACCTTACCTTGCAAAGGAGAAGGTTCAAAGCTTCACTGGGAGAAACAAATGTTCTTAGTGGATTTGTTGAGTTGATCACATGCTTTATTTAGATTTGCAAACAAATGCATTTCAGCTCTTCACATATATTTGCTTCTGAAGGTCTCACAGTGCATGCACAGAAAGAGGTGTTTGGCCCATTTTCTGTCTCCAAGGGGTTCTGCAGTAGTTTAATTTCAATGGTGTGCAAAAGCAACACTGGTTCTCCAGACATGTCTTCAGCAAATCCCAGAAGTCAGTGACATTATCTAAAGCTCTTGCCTTTTACAGAATAATGTTCTGCTTTGAAGAAAGGAACCCCTGTAAGTTATTGATTACTGCTTGTGCCATTTTTGAAGTGGTTATGAATTAAAACTTAAGCAATGGACTTTGATGTCTGATAAAATCAATCTGGCATGAGGAACCTGAGTTAACATTCAGCATTTGCTCTTCTAATGCATTTATAGGCTTAAAAATCTAATGGCATTGCATAGGTAGCCCTTAGACTTTTGACTGGAATACAATTATCCCAGCCCTTAGACTGGGATACAATTTAAGGATCACAGCCATCAGAGATCTTTTGATAGCTGGGCTTGATGTATTTTGCTGATGGGATAGTACTGACTAGTGCATGTATATTGAATTGTCCTATTATCATTAGTGGATTCTGCAGAGAAAGACAAAGTCCACAAATACAAATCATAAATATGTCAATAGAATGTAAGTGAGGCTCATTTAACCTTGTTTAATAGAGAAGAATCACTTATAAAGTGCTATGGGATATTTAATTTATGGTTTGGTACTTTGTTTTTCTTTGAAGAGGCTGCTCTTTGGAAGCATAACCACATTTTCTGCCATAAAAATGTTTAAAGCTAATAATTGGACATCATCCTTTGCTAATGCTCAAGTGACAGAGTATAGCAGACAGGGCTTTGCTGGTGTCTTCTTGAACAGCATGCAGCATGATTAACTGGACTTAGGACAACACACAAACAGAAACCTGGAGGATTTTCTGTCCTTGCTTCCCTCACCATCCCTATCTCAATTTTTTGTGGTAATCACAAGTGCCCTGGCTTAGCCAAAGTTCACTTGGTTACACACCCCATCCACTAATGTCTCCTGAAAGCCGACAACAGAGATGTCTCTCCCTAGCAGAAGAGAAGATGGCTTTTGTAGATCCATTGCCTTTCCTCCCTCCTGCTAAGCATTTTCTTCTGGACCAGGGTGAGTCCCTGGGAACCATGTAGGTGTTCTTCTCATTTGCTCAGATTCGTCAGGGATATGACACAAAATGACATTTTGCTGTCTGTGGCTTAGCAGAAGCTTCCTTTTAGCTTTTTATTTAGCTGTTTACCCTAATAGTGTTTTAAGTGGTATTTTTAATTTGGCATACCTGAACAATCAATATCATTAAAATGCATTTTATGGGGAAGCTATTGAGTGATTTATTCAGAAGATGCAGAGCATGGACAGGAGATAATTGTCCCTTGCCTGTATAAAACACATTCTAAGCACCAAGTCTAATGACAATAAAAAAAATCCCAGAATTTGCTGTTGTAGCTATTAATCTTTCTTAATAAATATAGGGGTTTTATACCTTAGTTATGCAAAAACTATAACTTTCAGATGGGAGGATTCTGAATTATTCATGTTTCAGTCATGCATCAACACATATGTGTCCCTTGAGATACCAGTGCTGTGTATTCTGCTGTTTGTTGTTTTTGGGTTGGTTTTGTCAATATTTTGTGGAGAGACTGGCAATTAGTAAACCAGTGTAACAGAAAACTGCTCTCATAATGCCAGACATGGAAAAGATAAGTAATTTGACCCACTGGAGAGGATTATGTTTAAAATGTATTTGGATTTTATTTTTTTCTACTTATTTTTTTATCTCCCTGCTAATTTCATTCTTGTTATCTTTTAAATAAAATCAGCAGTAATAGAATTACAGATCCATTGAAATCCATCTCAGCAGACTGTGCATGATTGCTGTTGCTATGCAAAAGTGATGTGGTCTCATACTGAGAAGATTCCAAAGATTCTTGGTGGTACATTGTGCTTAAAAAGCATTTTTCCCAATGATGACTCCTTCAAAGGTTAGTCTTTTATTTATTAGACTATGGGCTCTCCCCCAAACATTGCAAAGTACTCTATAAATAGGACACAGAAATAAAAATACCTTTAAATAGTTTGCATGCATAATGATTCCTAGCAATCCAACGATAACCTGGATTTCTGTGTGTATTTGGAGAGCACAGCTGTTCTGACTGGAAATGCTGTCTGCCCTGGAGCTCTCCCTCTATTTTGTGGCCCACCAAGGAATTGTTATTGGGGGACATACAACATTATTTAGGGTAATTAGTTAGGCAGTAGTGACTTTTGGGTTTCTTCCAGCAGTGACACATCATCTGAATGCTGGTTTCAGGGACAAACTGTGCTGGTAACATGGATTAAATTAAACAGGGATCAAAGTGGTTCACTGATTTATTGATGGCAAGTAATTAGCTGGCAATCAGTAAGTTGTGCATTAAGGATCAACGCCAGCATTAAGACACTTGAAAAATATCTATTTGCTACATCAAACTCCCTTGTACAACTAACCCTAACCTCCCCAAGGTTATATGTGCACCCCCATCCCTTCATTACAGAAATAAAGTTTGGAGCCTTCCTTGGCCATGTGCTGGATGTGTTGCCCCCCCTCCAGTGGTGACAGATGTGAGGGTTCTGTGTGTCCTCCATGGCACATCCTGGGCACTCCCTGAGGTCCCTGTGTGTTCTGGGTCCCTGGTGGTGTCCCATGGCTTGGAGTGCTGGCTGCACATGGAGCCAGGTGAGGAGGCTGCCCAGCAGCTCCTGGGCAGGGCTGTAGTGCTGCTGGGGGGACTCCAGGTAGTGCCAGGCACCCTTGGATTGCAGCTATTCCCATGCTGTTTCCTGCTGTTGTTACAAATGCTTATGTTTCTTTGTTTCAAAAGTTTCTTCCTTCTTCCCCTCGTTTCATCCTCTTTAGCACAGCCAGTTTTGGGCACACAGTTTATTTCTGTCTTCTCATCATTCCTGTAGGGATTACTTGTATCCTGACATTTTGTTCTCATAGACAGGGAATGCTGGATGTTCACCCCCTTTCAAGTAAGTGTTTCAAAGACAGATGGATGTTTCTTATTCTCTCTGTTATGAATTCATCAAGGCAGGGCAAAACTTACAGAGCTGATTGGGCCCTGCAGGGATTGTTATGTTTTGCATTTTGTATCATTCTCTCTGAAGTCACAGAATCAGGCAGTAGCAGAGGTGGAAAAGGTACCCCAGAGATCAGACTGCCAAATCCTGGCCTAAGTGCTAGAGACATCTTTGCCTTCTTGTCCTGGAATTCCTGCCTACTCCAGCCTGTTCAAGTTTTTCTGAAGTTCAAGATAAGTATTTTAGTTATGATGATAATTGATGTTATATCAGTTTCTTATTTGCACTAAACTCTCCAAGCATTTATTTTCCTTTCAAGAAACAGCTTGAAGTTTAATAGTAGAAAGAGGATTGTTCCTGGGATTTGATTCTTTGTAATGAGGAGTAAGAACTACAGCCTTCAGCATTTCTGGAAACCTTGGAAGGTGTAAGCGTTGGCTTAGCTAAAGAGCTGTAAAGAGCTGAGTAATTCACTCAGAAAACAGTGAACAGTCTGCAGAGTGTTTTTTTTTTTTTTTCCTCTGAGCTCTGCCAATGTATGTTATGGAAAAATGGCTAAATGAGGAAACTCATGAAAACATTTCCTCAATTCACACCTCCCACTCAACTGACAGTTCAAAAACTGAGTCAGAAGGGCTAAGAATTGCTCAAAAGTACTGTTGGAATTTGGCAAGCACTTTGGAGCTAGGATTTTATCTCTGATTTGTAGTAAGATAGCTACTGCTGTACCAGCTGCCATAAGTTTTGACCAGTGAAAGTCCTTCACTGGAGAGTAATGGTTCCAATTCAATTATTTTTTTCTTGCCTCTTATTCAGATTTTTGATATTGGGAATCCTTAGAGACTCTGTTTTGTCAGGAGAATAGCAAACTGCTGTTGTGTTAAATTCAGCTTCCTCTACTCGCTCCATATTTTATTAAATTGTGTTTGACTGCATTGTCCGTGGCTGCAGTCATCTAAAGAATTGAAATACTGCTGGATTGCCCATGTAATGGTAAAACAAAGTGTTAGTACTGTGAGCACCAGGAGGCAATTTTACTTCGGCATTCAGGTGTTTGACGTCTGCCTAACACACCATTCCCTAGGACAGCCACTGTGGGGTTAGGAGGGCCAGGTCCTGCTTCACCAGCCTGATCTCCTTCTACAGCAAGACAGTCTCTTAGTGCATGAGGAAAAGGCTGGGGGGTCTGTACCTGGGCTTTAGTAAAGTGTCTTTAGTAAAGACACCATCTCCCACAGCATTCTCCTGGAGAAACTGCCTGCTCATGGCTTGGGCTGGTGCAGTTTGCTGGGTGAAAGCCTGTCTGATACCCAGTCCCAGGGAGTGGTGCTGACTGGATTTACACCCAGCTGGGGCTGTCACCAGTGGTGCTACCCAGGGCCCAGCACTGGCACAGCCCTGTTTAATTAACATCTTTACTGATCATCTGCACAAGGGCATCAAGAGCACTCTCAGGAAGTTCATGGACAGCATCAAAGTGGGCAGGAGTGTGGATCTGCTGGAGGGCAGGAAGGATCTGCAGGGGAGTCTGGACAGGCTGGATCAAAGGGCTGAGACCAACTTGTGAGGTTCATATGGTGATCATGAGATTTAGGTGTAGTGGGGGGAAGAAAGAGCACCTTATTCCTACAGCTTTGGTTATAATTATTTTTGGCTTCTTTATTAATAAGGTTTGCTGGATGATATTCTTAGAATATCAGACTGGGTGGAAGGGGAGAGCTTGAGAGAAATGGTTGTTTCAGAATAAGTGGCAATATTATATATATTACTTATTTACATTTCTTTATTTGAATTTTTAAAATTTAGTTACCATTTTACAAAAATGGAACTGCCTCTGCATGTGTTAGAGCTTGAACTGAAACTGTTTCGTGGTTGAAATCTGAATTTATTTTCAGCCCAGTTGTGTTAGCCATCTCCAGGATGATTTTAGACTGCAAGTTGCTAAATCTTATAAAGGTCTATATGTGACTCTCCAATAGGAGTAGGAAAAAAAAAAGTTTCTAGGGACTTGGTGTGTGCAGAAGCATTTTCAGCAGCAAAATCGATACTACACTGTACAAGAGCAGGATGAGTTTTGTACTTGTGTAGAAATTTTACCCTGGTCTTTTGTGACTTTTTATTTTCTTTAAAGTGTAAAATAGAATCTGCTGTTTGAGCATACATGGGTGTTCTTTTTGTTTGGTTAAACAGAACTGGTATAATATAAGTGTGGAATATTAATTCTAATCTCGCTATAAACTTCTAAACTCTTACTCTGTATTACACTTTTATGTCAGGTTTTTGGGAAAGGAATGACCACAAAAATACAGTGGCTCTAAACACACTGGAATATCCAGTATTTATGTGGAAATTTTGATGAGGCTTTCAAAAAAACTCTACCTCTAAGGTGATTATTTAATATACTTTAGCAAGTTTTGTGTTGCAGTAGATTATAGTGGCATGACTGGTGTTACTAAGTGCATCTGTTTTGCTCATAAACAGATATAAATACAAATTATTTTTGTTGTTGACATTAATATTTATGTTTCAGGGTCTGCATATGAAATAGGGATTCTGCTGGAAAATGAAGTCTGTTCCAGGCTGCTTATTATACATATGAAGCTTTGTACCAGTTGTTTTATTCCAGTTATTTTAAAAATAGAAATCAAACAGATTTCTTTTTTCCCTAATATGCATATTGGATCTGATACAAGATCTTTTACTTACTTTTAGACTGCAGACAACTAAAGAACATAAGACACCTTTTATTTCATTATTTTAACTTGGAAACTTAAGTGCCTTACTTCTTTACAAAAGCAATCCCTCAAGGATGTATAGGCACTGCTGTGAGGTGAACATTTAATCCAGATGTTTCTAAAGTGCTCTAAAAAAGCCATCAACTCTTGTTGAGAAGTTTGTACATGTTTTTCTTTTCTTTCTGTCAAACCAAAAAATCTTCTGGTTATCTCAGCAGGAGAATGCTATGTACAAGGGCTACAGGAAAATAATATGCATTTTCTTGAGTTTACTCCAGCCACAATAACATGAAATATCGGCACATTACAGCAGAAATGTAACATAGGAGGTGTTTATGAATCCAGCATAGGGAAAGATTTTACCTTTCCTTTAAATCACCAAAAGTGGGAGATGCTTTTTTTTTTTTTTTTTTCATGTACACAACATTTTTTGGTTTGTTTTGTTTTTGTCCAGATTTCAAATCTATACCCAAGGCACCCAAATTCTCCAACTGCATAAACCAATGCTTGACTTTCTCTGAATGTCTCTCTTGACTTCAGTGACCCAGGTTCAAATCCAGTTAAGTACTTGGAGGCTAATGAACTTGGATGATGTCTTTGTGTAGTGGTTTTGGTTCGCCAATTTCAGATTTAGGATAGGATTTAGGTGAGATAGGGTTAGGAGAAAGGTTTTTGTGGCTCTGGAGCTGCTGGCAGGACATTTCCATGCTGCTGAAACTTCAAACAGCCTTGGCTGTGTCTGCTGCTGTCCAACGTGCTGCAAATGCTTGACTCAGCAGCAAACAGGGCTGTGCTCTGCAGCTGCCAGCTTTGATCCATCCTTTCTCTGGATAGCTGCCTGAGGTGTCATTTTGCTGGTCTCAGTTGCATCAAATCATGTTGCCTGCACATTGCTGCTGAGAATTTGGGTGTGGGAGATCCTGGAACAGACCTGGCATTTCTATACCTTGGAAATAATGGAGGAGGGTATGGCAGCCACCAGCTGGAACAGCTAGAAGCAGCAGCCAGAGCTCTGTGCCATGTTTTGGTTAGCTGGGAGTAGGTGAAGGAAGAAAACTCTGCTGCTGCTAGGATAAGTCTGACAGCTCCTTCCTCCTGTTTCATCCTTGCTGGCTACAGATGTCGAATTTGTCAAGGCAGTTGCAGTTTGGGGGAGATTCACTGGTTTTAGATGCAATCTCTGGGTGGACGTGGAGAAACTCAAATCCCAGAACTAGGCAGCTCTTGTGTCAGCTGGTCACATGAGTACCCAGGAACTGCAGTTTTCCTGTGTGAGGGAAAGAAAGGAACTGAAAGAAGGTCTGTAAGAATGAACAGTTATCAATGCAAGGCTGGAAAAAGGTTTATCCAAGCACATACTGGTTGATAGTGCTTGTTTATTACCCCATGTTCAGCTCTAATGGAGGCAGTAGTTCAACATTTCTTGTTCAGCCCATTTGACCAGGAGATTGAGTAATTTTGACACCTTTATTTATGTGGTATTGCAAAAAGTATGTAGGCAGCAAGAGTGTGTAAAAACTCGTGCCCTCCAAATCCTGGAAATACTAATAAAGTTGTAACCTTGCCCAAATACATCAGAATCATCAAATTTTAATTCATCTGCCACAGAGTTTTGATCGGGTGCAGAAGTTAGCATGCATGTCTTAGTGGCAGTAACCATGTTGTGTGAAAAGGGATTGTCAAAAGACATATTATTTACCAGGACATGAGCTGTTCTGGCAGAATGAATCCTGTTAGCATCATATGAATATATCCTTAGTGTAGCCCATGTTAATACTTTTTTAGGTCTGGCAGAAAGGGCTGTATGCTTCAAAAGCACCATCATGTAGCATCATAAGACTGCCACAAACAGCATTTTATTAGTAAGGAAGTGGCAAATTCATCTTGCTTGAATTTCGTGTCAGGATGAAACATTACAGGTAAAACTGACAGATTAATAAGTTCCTAGTAGGGAGCTTTATGAGGGAAAATTCCCAAGTAGGTGTTTCTGTTCAGGAAGAGACTGCATGGAAAATTGGCTTCAATCAAGAATTGGTTCTTGGTCATCAAAAATGCAAAAATCCCTCCTGTGTCTGCCCTTAGCTCTGCTAGCAGAATGAAAATGAAGGAAATTCCCACAGCTAATAAATGACACGTAGCTATTAGACATCACACTTATTTTTATGTCTGTTTACAAATCTGTCAAGGAGTTGCTTAAACACACTTTTTAGTGAAATAATGTTATTTTAAAGTCCTGTCTGGTTGAGTTTGAAGTCTGGTAGACCTTGGGTATCTGTTACCCAGAGCAGTTAATACAAGTAGGTTGTTACACCTGGAATGTCATGGTTGAAGGATTCCAGAGCATCTCTGGGGCATTCCCACATTACTCTCCATGTAACATTACAGGTTTTTTAGAGAAATCTCAGAATATCTTTTTTTTTTCCTTTACTTTTCTATGTATTTTTCCTATGCTGAAAACCTACTGAGAATAATTAGCAAATAAACCTCTGAAAAATTATCTAATTAATGGGAAATTGGACTCATGCAGCTTGGCTTTAGAGTTGAAGGGAAACATATGTGTCTGTGTGCACAATGGCCCTGTGTTCTTTCCTTAAAGGATTTCAGGGATCTAAAGTGATAGGTTGGGAAGACTAAATATTTTCAGAATTAACATGTAATCTACTAAAATAATGAGAGAGTGTTACATATAACAATTTGGGTAATCTTGGCCAATTTAAAGGAGATATTTGACTTGGGGAAAATTGCCAGTTTCTGTGTGGTAGTTTACAGAATCAGGACTTCCACTTGATATTTATTTATGGTGATGTTCATCAGGATCCTTTCTTTAATGCTTATTATGACTAAATGACTTTTTTTTTGCCATCATATAGAACAGCAAATTTTGCGCCATCTTATGTGGCAAAAATTGCTATGCTCATAAGCTTCATATTTTCTATTAAAATTAATAGGAAGAAAATATAGTATTATGTTTCAAGACTGTATTAATTTGCTTAATAAAGATCTTTGTTTCAGTGCTAATAACTGATGTGTTCATACAGATTAAGAGTCCTGGGAGAGTAAAGAAATCTGCAGCTCCAGCCCTGCACGTGTTTCCTTTTGTGACTCACACGTTTGGGGTGGGTGTGGATTTTCAAATGCAAATGAGAGAATCCTCATTAGAGGGAAGCTGGGGTTGCAATTTGGCTTTAGAACAACCCCTTGGCCTTTTCCCCTCAATCCAAACCTCACCGAGGCACAGTCTGATGCAGAGGCACATCCTCTCTATCCCAGAAGGAGCGAGTGTTGATTGAACACATTTGCTGAACATCCCTTGAGCACTGCAGCTCTGTTCAGAGCACTTGCCTTTGCTCTGGAGGGAGCTGATTAACTCTATTTAAATGCTACAGCAGCCACCAAAAGTGGGCCTGAAAGAAAAATGAGAAGATGAAATATCTATCTGCCTTTCTATAAATAAAATGCAGGGAATGATTAAAGATGAGTCTGACCTTATTTAATGCATTCCCTTACAGGTCTTTACCACGCTGCTGTGTATTTGCCAACAAAAATATCCTGCTCCCCAGGGTCATCTGATTCTGCAATATATGTATATAAGTAATAAAAAGTATAAATATGTGTTATCAGACCTCAGTAGAAGCTCCATACTTTCTGCTTGGAAAGGAGGGGACAGGATAGAAAGCTCACACAAGAGGCTCGTTTCTGTTGTGGGTGGTTTTTATTTTTATTTTTATAATACCTACTGCCTTGAATGTCTTCATAGGCCTTTGCTGTGAAAAACGGATTTTTTTTAAAGGGCTGGCTCTTCTTTTTTCTCTTTGTTTTCATATCTATTCTTAAATTATTTTAATCAAACAGAAAACTAGAACTATTTCTTTTGCTTCTAGGTTTGTCTCAAATACTTTTATGAATGTAGAATTAAAAATAATGGAATCACTGTTAACAGGTTTGCAAGTACATGCTTTGAAACTCACCTAGAGACACATTGGGAGTGTTATTATCCTAAAAACATCTGTTCAATGTTTATGATTAATATCCAAAAGGAATTAAAAAAAAGATCCAAACCTGTTAATTGGAAATCTCCACAAAATATTCACTTTAGAATATTGAGACATTTGAAAAAAATTGACACACCTTAAGTTTCTTAGTTGTAAATAAGTTATTGTGAAAGTCTTGCTTTCTGATAGACCTGAATTTTTAAGGAGTGAAAATTAGTTGAAACTGCTTGTCTGTGCTCAAGATACAGAACTCCTTACTATGCTGTTTCTCATAAAAATATTAACATTTTTTCTGGCTTGCACTGTTGAAAGTCTTCAATGTTCAGTGAATAACAGCATGACTGATCTGTGTAATATTTCTTCCTCTAATAAAACTAAGAGGAATCCTGCCTCCATTCCACAAACAATAGCGGCATGAGACATATTCAAGATTTATGTTCATTTATACAATATTTAAAGTGAGAGCAATTCCCAGCATGGGGAGATGTCAGTGTTGTCATGGCAACAGATGAAGATGTGGCAGGATGGATGAAGCGGGTCTCAGCCTTGCCCAAGCTGGAGCCAAACCTCACCTGTGGCTTTGAGCCTCTCACCTCAGGAGCTGAATTGTGCTGCTCTCACTGTGAGAGGTGGGAAAAGGAGTAACTAGCCTTGGGGGGTGAATGTGAAGAGGTTTTTATAAGCCTCTACACAATTCCCCTTGTTCTGCCCCATTTGAAGTGTTTTCTGCTGGTGACACAAGGCTCAGCAGGGATCTGCTGGTGATGGCTGCTGACAAGTGTGACTGTTCCTGTCTTCGATGGCTTAGGCCAGCTCTACTTCTTCCATTCTGCATTTCCACAAATGTCATAAATGCAATTTCTGTCAGCTCAGTTTGGTTTACCTTCCCTCCTCCTTGCATGTGTGATTGTGCCTACACACACATGGAAAACACATGGAAGCATTTGTTTAGCACCTTTCCTGAGCTACACTGTCCTTTTCTTAAGTTGGAAGATGTAAACAAGTGGCTAGTTTGCATTTGATTTGATTTGAATTCTGTTTTGTCCTTCCTTACAGCTTCTCAAATCCTCAGTTACACCTAGGGGCTGAGGGAGTGGTTTTGGCCAGTTTTTTTTTTTATTGTTTTTCAGTACTTGAGCAGCTTTAGGGATGGTGCTTGTTCTGCAGTAGTTCCAAAAGAAACCAAAGGGAAAATAAGAATAGACATTGGTGTAATTTTCATCTTCTGATAACGGACTTACATGTCACAAGAAACACACTGCACTAAAATCTATTACAGACAGGACCTGCATCTTTAAAGTAACATCAAGGTATATCATTAATTGACCAAACTCTAGGAAATCATCTCATCTCTGCAGGATTTGCTGTGCAGACACTCCTCTGTCTTTTTAAAGTTTATAATAATCAGTACAAACCTGCGTAATGACATTATACAGGGTTTCCTTTGATGCTGTTTCTAGATATTTTTATTCACACAGTATTTCAGTCTGGTTGTAAAATAAAAGGTAAGTTACAAATTTTTCCTCAAGTTACATTAGGGTTTCTTTAAGAAAGAAAGGATGTTTTCATTATCCTTGCTGTGATAAACTTTTACGTGGATTATTAAATAGTTCTTTTGAAGTTTAAGGATGAACCAGTACCTTACTGATGTCTTACAGTTGTTTTGCCTGTGGATCAGAACTTTCTCACAGAGTTAATTTTATAAGGAATTGAAAATGTTCTTGGTATGGAACTGTACAAATTTAAAGTGGTGCTGAGAGGAAACAGATGCTGTACATCCATTTCAGGTCAGCTGCCAGAGATTTAAAAAAAAATTAACACCAGCAGATTTTTTTACTTTTCTAACAGTTTGTCTGAACATCACAGAGTGTTTAAGGCTCAGCCCCTGACTATGATCAGATGCAAATTTGCAAATAATCAAAGTGACTTTAATTAACCTTTTCTTAAGATGTAAGAATCTGAATTTGGTTATTGCTGGATGCCAATTCAGACTTTGTCTAAATCTGTCAAACTAGTTGTATCAATAAATGATAAAGACTGTATTTTAGACAGGTGGAAACTGAATTATATAGGGAAACTAATGGGGCACAAACAGGCAGTCTGAATGCATGTTAAATGTCTAATATTACTGAGTATTTACAAAATTGTTTCCATTTGTTTGTGCATATATTCTAGCTGTCTCAATGAACTTTTCTAAGAGTGCTCTCCAAGGTACCTGTCATGAAATTAATCATCTGGCCTGTGTTCAGTACTGCAGTTCCCAAATGACAACCCCTGTTTTTACAATTTCTTTCACTGTAGAATAGAAGAATTCATTGATCACATTTGCATCAGTATAAGCTGCAGACTTAATCCTGAATTTGTTAAAGAACATCAGATATTGATCAAATAATCACTGTTTGTTGTTGTTCCATGACATGAAATAATAGCAGAAACAATTGAGAGAATAATTTGTATTAATATACAGCATGAACAAAGATAATTTGCAATTTTAATTAAAGTTCTTGCCATTATACTTACTTAATAACTCTTGATAAGCACTTTTTACTCCTTTATTGTATTTGCTTTTGAGTAAATGCTTCATTTGCAGCAAAAGCAATAATTGGTCAAAAGTCATTGCCCAGTTCTTAAGGAAGTGGCTTATTTTGGACCCTACTTCATCAGTATCACACCCCAACAAGTCATTATCTATTGAGACTCTGATATTGAAAATATTTCCAATTAAATTAGTGTTAATGCAAGTGTTCAGCAAATGCATCTGAGTCAGTGATTATCAGATCTCTGCTCAGATAACCAGTGAGGTCCCAGCTGGTGCTGTGTCACTGTGAGATGAGATCTGAGCCACCCCAGCACAGGGGAGCCAGCCTTGGATGGTGTGGGTGCCAGTCAGAGTCATGGGGAGGAGATATTTGAGCTACTAATGGGCCAGATTAATTTTATACATAATTGTAATTGTACAAGAACAGGAGAACACAGGTATTTCCCTTCTAGGCTGGAAATTAGAAGAATATTAAAAGCCATGCCAGTGAGCTCGCTTGCTCATAGTTCCCACTGTAAAGTTTGTAACCTGTTGATTTTGTTAAATCAAAGCCCAGCTCTAACAGTAAAATCAGGTAGGAATCAGTGTTGGCTTTAACACACAGCTGGCCAGGTAGGGATCTGTCATTTTGTTCCTGTTATAACAAAAGCAAATTCCAAAGAAGTCTTTTATACAAAAGAGGGATGCTTTTGATGTGATTTCCTGGGAAGATCACACATGTGAAGGAAAAAAATGGAAAAAAAGTAAATAAATGGAATCTTTAGAGTATGATTTAGACTTTTGATCCTTTCCTCCTCTGAATTTTCCCTGTTGTGACTGGGATCCATCAGACCACGATCAGGACTTTGATTGCATCAGTTTGAAATGTTGAAAGTGAACTGTCATTCCAAGAGCTCATTTGTGTACCAGGGCTTTGGATGACATAGCTGAGGGAGTTGTGCCCCAAGATCCCTCCTGGACAGTTTGAACAGTCTTGTGGCTGATAACTCAAAATACAGTTCAGTGCTAAATGTCACAAAAAGTCAGCTTGTAGTGTACCTAGTGACTGATCTTGAACCATGGCCCTTGTTTTTTTGTCATATATTTATAAAAAATGCACAGGAGGCCAGAAATAAGTAATTATTTTATTTGAAATGATGAGCCTATATATATATGCATATTATAAAGATTGCTTTCTGTGTCATAAGAGCTTTCTGACACATGAGATACTGAAAATCCATTTAAAAAACATTAGAACTACATGTCTGCACTCTGAGGTGTTCAGAGTGATCACCTCCATTCCTGTACCAGGATAAATTCTTGCTGCAGAAGAACTTTCAGAATTGTTCTTAAGCCCTTTCAAGACTTTATGTGTGAACTGTGACTAATCTCATGGCTTCCATCTGGAGCAGCTGTGTCATTCCTACTTCCTACCCCAGAGAAGTCTCAGCTCTAGCTCTGAATCAATTTTTTTCTCTCTGGAAATTCTTTTCAATTGCCTTTTCTTTATTTTATTTTTTGACAGAATGAAGTAGTGTATGACAGCATATTTTTTAAGAGATAGTATGCAGAAGGAAGTAATCACGATGCTTAAGAAGCTGTTAAAAATGCTCATTTGAAGAAAGCATATTATCTTTCAGCATTTCAAACCTTATATTTGCAAAATAATGTTTTCACTTGTAAGTATTCTTTTATCCAGCACTATTGTTTGATCAAGTTATCTCAATTTCCATGGAAATTTTTAGACTTTACTACACTCTATTCAAAATGGGAAATTTTAAATTTCAGCTGAGTGTTACAAACACAGACAGTGGCATGAAGATAAGATAATCAAGTAGCATAAATAAACAAGCATATGTGAGGAACTTGGTGTAAATTTACCCACTCTGAGACTCTGGACTCATACTGCTATGTGTGCAATCAAGTTACCATGAAATACACAGCGAGGTGAATTCAGAGTACTCTGGAACTCACTGTAATTCTCTTTGCATGGGTGACAAAAAGTGACTTCTTCTTTCTTCCTGCCAAAAGTAAGCTGCTATTAACATAACAATATAATCTACTTTTTTTGAATGTTGCAATAGTCTCTCCTCAGGGGTAGAGGGAAAATATTTGTTAGACTCTTCTATAACAAGGCTATAAAGATAACTAATTTGTGTACTTGCTTGCATTAACTTCAAATAATTTACATTCATTTTACACTGCTGTTTTTTATATTCTTGATTTTTCTCTTAAAGTGGCTGAATGAACTTGCTGCAGTGTCTTTTGTGCTGCTGCAAAGCCGACTTTGCATTGCCTTATGGCCCTGACCACCAGGCAGCTGGAAGGATGAGTAAGAGCAAGCCAGAGAAAACAATACAATAATTTGTAAACTGAGAAGGATGTCTTACCTGTGGGGGAGGCTGGGAGGTCATCAAGAGCAGTGGCTGAGCTCACATAGAGCTGTCAGTGAGTATGAAATACCTGTTTTGGCTGGGAAGGTTTGGCAGAAGGAACATGTCTCCCCCAGCAGGCAGCAGGGAGGGAAATCCCGGCCGGGATCCATCACTGGGGGCAGCAGGGTTTGTGTCATTTAGGGACCTGGACTGGGCTGCAAGGGGTCATCAGGCCAAGAAGGCTTAAAGCCTCACCTTGCAAGGAAGGAAAACATCAAGTTGGCACAGTGGGAATGGTGAGCAAGACATCTTTGCTCAATCTGCAGTGCTGCAGCAGTGTTACAATCTCAGGTATCACAAACCCCACCTCTTCTTCTGAATTAATCTCAGCTTCTAGGGTCAGGATTGGTGACCACAAATCCAGACCACTGGACTTTTTTTGTAAATATAAGTCCAGCGTTCTGGTGTTAGTAATTCTAGGTTTCTTGCTTTTTTAAACCAGCAAGTATTTTCAACATGATTTAGAAATGAAATTAAAAAACCCAGCCCAAACCCATCATTACTGATATATGAAGCCAGAGAGTGAGTAGATACTGGTTGATCGCTAAAAAGAGAGCAAATGAAGATCTCAGACTGATAAAAGTTTGTGTGTGTGTTCCTGTTTGTGTGTTTGGGGTTTTTTGTTTTCAATAATGTGAAAAAATGTTTTAAAGAATATAGTGTTGCCAAAATTTTTAAAAACTTTTGCTGTCTGATGATTGTAGAAAACATTTTAACTCATTTAAAGTTACATCCATTTTCAGAAGGCTAACTGTAGAAATCTTGAAACTGGATTTTCAGAGACCATGATTATCATTTCAGAAAAATTATGTCAGGATGTTTTGGATGATTCCATGTATTGTTGGTGCTTAATGTCCTCCACTGAAAAGTCATTAGAACTCCAGGTGAACTGCATATCAACCCACCCTGCTTTAAACATTCCCTGTATACTGATCCATAACATTTTCATCTTAGTTGTGAAGGCAGCATAACAGGAAAGAAAAGCAGAAAGATCAACAGCAGAAGTCCTTTATATGTTAAAAAAATATGTATATGCTGCTTGGCATAAGAGGTTTTGTCCTGGGAATATGTTTGTAAGGCTTTCCAAGAGCTTGCTCCTTGGAGTTGTGCATGCAAATAATGCATGCAGTTTGAGTTTTATTGATGTGATTATATGTTGTAAATAGTGGTGTACAACCTTGTAATATCCCTCTGTCTTATCATCACATTTTTTATGATATTATCTGGACTGCTTTCTGTCCAAATAAATTAAGCTCATCTCATCAGAGAGGATTGCAAGTCTTCTGTTACTTTGATCAGAATTAGCAGAAGATGTGTCAAGCCAATTACTCTAAAATTGGGCAGATGCAGAGCAGTGTGGTATGTCAATCACTTAGGGGGTTTTCTTTTAGTTTTACAACTCTGGCTCTGTCAGGGAAGCTCTTCCCAGTCTTTAAATTGCTGGATATGATTTCCTATTGCTGCCTTTTGTCAAGACTGTGCAATTGGAAGAAAACTGCAGCAGCTGTAAAATGTTGTGAGGCGCTTTATTTAGAATTACCACATTTAAAAGCTACTAACAGGGCTTGTTTAAACAAACACAGAACAAAGGAAATTTGCTAGTAAGGCTCATATTTCATTTTCATTTTTGTTTAATGATTTGGAGCTCATAGCTGATGAGATACATTGGGTTTGCTCTTGGGCTGTGGACCAAGCCTGAGTGCAGAGCTATTTTGTGTGTGCTGTGTGTCTGTGGCATCCTTGCTGTCAGAGCATCCCCATGCTACAGCACTGAAGCAGGATTGATGACAGGGTTCCTTATTGCAGCCCTTAGCACTAGATTGTTGAGATTAACACATTGTCTGAGCAAGAGATTTGTCTGAAGGGCCTGCAATTCCTCCCCACAGTTACATTCAACAGAGAACCAGCAGCCAGTTGCTTCTCTCCCCAGAAGTTTTGTTTATATTTCAGCTTAGAAAGATAAAAGATTGCACAGATGATTTATTTTTTCTCTTTTTGACTTTTGATCTGTTTAGCAGAATTGTTTGTGTTCAGAACTTGACTGTTTAATTAAATTTGTGCAAGTACGGTGAATTTTCATTTCTTGGTAGTTTTTATTAATAGAGTATTAGTAATCCACTTCAAACTTGGAGATTTCCTGGCATTCCAGCAGCTGTATAAGAAGTAGAGCCAGGATTTGCTATATTTTAATTGATGAGCTGAAATGGGTCAATTTTACTTGAATTACTTGGGCTATTTCACTGCTTTGTGCAAATAACACAATTTTCCTTATCTGAGTTAGTTTAAATATTAGTTGAATGTTACTTTGATCATGACCCATTATAAAATATAAGGAAATAAGTGATAAAATCTGCCATTTGGTCTAACTGAATGAAAAAAGCAACATTTTCAGTCATCTCCTTATAACAAGTTACCTGACCATAGAAATGAGTTCTTAGTGTAACAATCTAAGTGATTAACTGCCATGGATTCTCTGGCAATGCAGTAAATGTAAATAAATATTGATAAGACAGTACTGAGATTAAATTATGAATAAACTTGCTGATTCAGAGTGACCACTGTTGCTTTGACATTTTGTAGGTTTGTAGGCAAAATGGACCAGTAAAATTTATGATAATTGTGGTAGTTTTCCAATTTCCCCTCTGCTCCAAAGTATCTGTTACTTTATTCCAATATAATCCTTCCAGGTGTGAATTTTGGTGCTTTGTCAATGTGCCTCATAAAGAAATTCTTGAACATACTCACCAGTAAAGGGAGAGCAAATGATTTTGCATTTTTAAAACTGCAGATTCTTAGACTGTGGGAACACCTCAGTGAGAATTTAAGTAGTTTATAATGTTAAATGGCAGAAATTGAACTCTCACTTGTTAAAATGGAAGATTCAACAGAAGGGTTTAATGGGGTGTGGAACAACTGTGAAAAACTATGTGGAGGTCCTTAGCATGAAATGCTGTGTGCTTAAGTTCTGAGAGCAGGTTTTCAGGCTCATACATGTTAAAATGGGCTCGAGAAATCTGGTCAGATGTCCTTTCTCACAGTCAATTGAGGTATCTAAATTTTTTCACATCAAAAAGCAACTTTAAAGTGGAATCTGTTTAAACATGCATGTATAACCAGGTTTTAAAGTTTCCCCAGTAAGTCACTTGGCTGTCTGTGATGGTGGATTCCTAATCTCCCTTTTTAAAAGGAAAAATCTCTAAGATTGTGCTGTATTCTGGCAGCCTGCTTAATTGTACTTGGCAGCTTGTTTTGGCTCTGGAGCTGCTCACCAGTATTCTAATTAAATAGGGGTGCCCTGATATGTGTCTTGTCTCTGAAATCAATAGGGATGATGAAAAGGGCTGTGAAGGCAACTAATTATCTCTCAACAACCAATGCTTTTCAGTTTGGATCTTCCCTGGTTTTCATATTTCTAAGTTTATTAAAATGCTCAGAGAACAAACATTTAGTATGAGATGAAACCTCATGAGTGTGAATTTCCTCTGGCCATGTGCTCACACACCTTGTTCCATTCTTGGCAGGTTCAGGAGAGCCATATATAGAGAAATAAATATACATCTATTTATATATAATATAAATCTCCAGCTTTGGTATTGGTCATGGTGTGCATGGGCTGCAACCAGGAGCAGCCTTAGGTCTCTAAATCCCAAATGTAGATGTGAAGAGAATTATTCTATTTCTGTTTATCTTCCTCAAGAACAGCATTGCAAGACAACCACCTGTGAGTTAAGGGAGGAATCAGACAAGAGTATCAAGGAAAGTGCCAAGCAAATATCTTCTTTTAGCTTCATAAAAAAATGGAACACAGATAGGTGGTTATACTAGAAATATTTTTTTAAAAAAGTTTCAGCCTGCCTCAATGTTCTCAGATGCCTGACTTTGAATGTAATTTTTAATAGCTCTTTCTTATAATTTTTTTGGTGTATTCATTACTTGATGTCCAGCTGACAGTTTTGTATGGACTCCTTTTTCTCTGTTCCAAATTCAGAACTTTTCAAAGGGAGCTAAAATGAAGGATGCTTAAAATAGTCACCTTTGCATTCATGGCTCCACTGCATTTGTGTTCTAGAGGTTTCAGCAGGACGAAACCAAGCTTAAAAACCTATCAGTAGGGGTAAAGTAGTCATATCCATTTCAGTAATTATAATTACAGTGTACTAATGCAAGTTAAGGGACAATGCAGAATCATTTTCAAAATGAATATTCTTTCCAGTACTTAATACACTTCTGAAGACGTGCTGTATTTCTCTATAGAAGGAAAACTGCTTTGATTTTCAGAAGTCTGTTCAAATACTTTTAGTATAAAAATAGTCTCTCACAACTGTTGAGCTGTGGGAATGCCATAAAGCTCCTCCAGATTGTTTCTAATTGGGGTAATTTTCCATGGGTAAAGTTTGCAGTTCTCAAAGTGAAGGCTTTGACAATGTGAAATATAAAAGGCAGGTCATAGTAGGACACACTTTATTGAAATAGAGAAGATATTGATGGTGCCTGCTGTCACTCTTTGCAGAATTACTCAATTTTTTTGTAGGGTAAAATGATTTTCCCTGTGTGTAACCCCCTGGACTATGGAAGCGTTTGCACCCTGTTTTGGAGGCAGAATCCTGGGACATGTGGAAGGGTTGGCAGTAGGGTGTGTAGGACTGTGTTCCACCTGGATCTACCTGTCTTTTCACACAGTTACACTCTCTCTTCAGAGTCCACTCCTTCTGGATTATTAAATTATTCCATGATTATTATAATTATTAATTTAATTATTAAATTAATACCCTGAAACTGGAACTCCAGCACTTGAACATTTCTGATATATTTTTTCTAGTCTAAAGCTAGCAGACTTCAAATTGAGCACCTTTGCAAAATGAAGCCAGTAGGCTTCTTTACAAACAAATAACCCTGTCAGGGGCAGGGGATGCAGTACTCACTGATTATGCTCTTTCTTTGAAGTGTGCTGTGCTTCTAAATAAAAGTTATTAACAATATTTTTTTCTTACAGAGACCAATATACAGTCAGCAGCACAGCCATTTCTATTCTTACATTTATTGTTGGCTGTGCTGCAGTTACCCTGATTCCTTGCATATAAATTCTATGTTAATACATCTGAGCTTTTGTACAATATCTGTCTTTAATTATCTTCTTGAAAGGATCTCTTCATCTTTCTAATGTGGCCACAGGACAGGAACTTACCAGAACCTGAGAATAATGGCAGTGTTTCATCTCTTTGATTAACCATTCAAAATTTCAGTGATTGGTAAAAATGTTTAATCTGTGTCCTAGCTGTTACAGGTTTGAGGATGCATGAGTTGGTTGAATCCCTATGAAGATTCCAGAAGCCCTTTAGGTCAGTTAAGGGTCTTCACCTCAGTGTCCTGGCTTATTCTGTTAATTTTGTTTTAAATCAACTGGTCAGACCCCCAAAGCCAGGTTATTTTCTTTTGTGCTAAGTACAACCTCAATGCTTCTCTTGCCTCCAGTCAGTGAAACAAAAATAGAGAGAAATTTTGTGTTTGGAGAGTCTCCCAGGTCATTAAATCTAGATAACCCTTGTCTGGAAACAGCAAGTTACAAATCTTGGCCAGAGGGCTTTAGGAACAGCTGTTGAGTGCTTCTGATATCACCCAACATTTGTGGTAATTTGTGGCTTTTTTAGCCAAGGTACCACTCCTTGTCCCAGTTCAGGGTCAAAGAGCTTCCTTTGGTTTTGGAAGCTCACTCCAGGCTTGAAATTACAAAACTCATAGATTCTAGACATACGCTGCAAAAACCTCCCTGGTAAATGTTCAGTTACAAGCATTTGCAACATTCTAGGCCATTTCAGTTGTTATATTTGGAGATGGGGCATCAATAATACATAGTTTCATTAAAAGACAATGTGCTTTAATGTCATTGCAGTAAGTTATTTTGGGCATTTCAAGTGACCCCATTTGAAATACAACAGATGAAAGTATGCACCTGTATATTCAGTTGCAGAGAGTTTGCACCATGTATCTAGCTGGTTTTTTATAGACCTAAAAGTTTTATTATTTCTATTCTGAAATGCCAACATATGCATTTAGTATCCTGATAAAGCTCAACTGGAGCTGTAACATATGGGCCCTCCTTTAGCTCCGACCCCCTGGAAAGCCAAAACGAAACAAAAAGACCAAGTCCTCCTTTGCTCTGATTTATTTGTGTTCTCCTTTTTTTTTTTTTTTTGAGATATCTTGTTTGAAAACAGAAGGTTGGCACCTGAGAGAGGAAGCACGGGCGTGTGTGAAGCAGTGGGATGCCAGACAGGAGGGATGCTGCTCTCTCCTGTGCTTTGCAGAGCACTTGCACATGATGGAATATTGCTCCTGAGCAGCCCTGGAAATTGCTGCTAACTCTGCCTGATGGGAATTGCCTGATTTCTGGCTTTACAAACAGCTTTCCCTAAAGAAATGGTTCCTGGTGTTCATCTCTAGCAATGCTGGGAAAGAATGCCATAGAAAAAGGACAGCTCTGCTATAGCTGGCTGACCATTTATTAGTGCTCTACTCACTGAAGGGTGGCAGGGAAAGCTTGCTGTAGTAGAAGATATTTCAGCAGCTGTTAAAAGATATCCCAGACATTTTTTTCTTTTTCTGAAATCAGGGACAGATTTACCATCAGTGCCTGTGTGTCTCTGTCATTCAGGGGCTTTATACCAGGCTTCTCTATATCACTGCTATGCTCAGTTTGCTGTGTGTTGCAGCTGGGTCACTGTGTTCTCCACAGGGGTAATGTTTTCATCATTTGGGAAGTTATCCCTTGTTTTCTGTAGTAGGATTATTTCAGGATTGGGCAGTCCTCTGGGTTTGCCCACTCTGACCCATTTGTGGGACATGCCAGGGGAGGCCTGGCTGCTCCTTTGGTGGCAAAAGGGGAGGTGAAAACAAACAGAAGTGAATCTGCAGCCTAAGTGAGGTTTAGTTCTGGACTGTTTTGCCACTCTTGGTTCTTTCTATATCTATATCCATGGTATAATGGATAATCAGTTTCAAATGGATACAAAAAACATGTAAGCAAAGGGAGTTAGAGGAGAACTGGCATTTCTTTTCAAGAACTACAAGAACAGGTGTTAAAAACTTGTATAATTGAGACATTAAAAATGAAACACTTAATATAGAAAATACTGAAATCAGCAATAACAATAATAGTAATAAATAATGTTAAAAAATCTGCTAACATGTGAACAAACTGGAAAGAACTGTTTAAATTAAACTCAAGGGAAAACCTTTGAACAAAGTCCTGAAACTTTCTTCTTCTATTATAATAATAAATGAGGAATACATTCAACTTATATATGCTATTGTATCTCGCTGCAGAAAATGAAATTCTGGAAGTTTGTAGCTGCTAAAGATTTGACCATGGCCAAACAAACAAGCAAAATAATTAACTGCATAATAGACAAGGAAAGACAATTATTCCTGGAAGGTTTTACTACTACCAATAGCAAAATTTCTTGCCTTACTGAATCGGCAAAGATTTTTTTCAGGATACCTTGAGGATTTTTTTGTGCTTTCTTGGCCTGAGAGTGATGCCCCAAGCAGTGGCAGAGCTGAAGAGTTGATGTCTGGTCTAGAGCCTTGTTCACTCAGTCCTAGAGCTGAACTTCCCCAAGGACTGAAATCTCCCAGGACTCTCCTGCAGTTCATTCTGCACGGCGTTGCTGTGACACCTTTCAGGCAGGTGGAAAAATGAACCCTCTTTGGGACTTCTCTAAAATTGATCATGAATTCTAATGAGATGAAGATCCAGGTTTGATGTGCATGAAGTTAAGGCTTCACTTGGTAGATACATCACAGTATAATGGTACTGAGCAGAAATGAGGGCCTTTAAATTATGCAATATAAACTGAGAAAATGAGCCAAAGGTTTTGTATAGATAACGTTTTTACACTTTTGCCAATTACTTTGGGATAGAAAAATGGATCTAGAAGGATGACACTGATGGATAGCTCTGGATCTACCCATGAAGATAAGGTATCTGGTAGACTTGTGTCTCAGATACTGAATGTGTGGCAGCCATTTGTAGATGCTGATGCAGGAATTTAATGCATGTGCATAAAAATCCTTAAATTTTGCTCTACTAGAATTTTGGGGAAGGGAGAAGGCACCTGAGGCACCTGTTGATTTGGGTCAGTAGCATTTTTAACAAGTATTAACATGATCAGATATGTCTGTTCTTTGCCTTCGGTTGTTGTGAGAGATTTTTAGAAAATTACTGCTTACTTGTTTTTCTCTATTTGGAAGGGATTTATTTTGAAAAATTTGTTTAACATTAGTTTAGATGTTTTACCAACATTAGGCAATGACAACAGACTGTATTTCAGTCTCACCTGTGATTCAGCAGAACTTCCAGTTCCTCTTGCTTGTGACTGTACAACCTGCAAGATCTGCATTGTAATATATAGAGACAAAACCCCACCACTTTCAGCAGTGTTCAAGTTGCCTGACTGATTTCTGCCAAGTGCAGGTCATGTGCTTTTGAAGCCTTGGTATTTTATGTGCTGACATCCAAGTGTGTCTTTCAGAAAGTCTAATTTCAAAGGAAACATGATGGAGTTATTGTCCCATCTAGAGGAGCTGCCTAAAAATAATTTTTCACTTTCTGAGTGGGTAAAAGGAGATTTTTATGACAGATGGAGGAGCAGTTTTTATATACCATCTCTCATTTGTAGTCAGACTCATCCCAAAAGTTTTGTTTGAAATACCTATAGTCAGTGTTAATGTTCTATCCTATTTCTCGTCTCCTAGCTTTGTACAAAAAGGTGCCAGGGAGCCCTCCCAACATGGAAATGAGAGTCCCAGGGTAACTGCAGGGTCCTCACCCTGGAACAAATTTGAGCTGGATTAAACCTGCCAAGGTTGGTGGCAGACTAGATGTCTGGAAAGTGAAATGGAAACTATTCTGTGGAGTTAAGGCCCTAGTTACATGATTTCTCTCTGAGGCACATGAAATGAATAAAACCCTTATTTTGTAGAAGGTGTAGGAAATAGGCTATTTTTTTTTATAATTTGGAATCACTTTGAAAGAGGTGAAGGAATTCCAGCAAAACCTGACCTATAGGCCAGCAGAGTTCACAAATTGATATTGCTGTGCAGGTGGAGACAGAGGTAGATTTGTTGCTTACTGTGCTGGCTCTATTTTTAGCTTCTGATTGCTTGCAAGTTCTGTTTACAAATGTCAGGAAAATGCATTAGGATTATCTGCTTTATTGTAGAGGTAATAAAACGTTGTCCAATTTAGCCAATAAAACAGCTAAAAGCAGGCTCCCACTGTCATGGCAGTGCAGCTGCTAAATGCGGCCTCACAGTGGTTTAATGCTGCCTGCTCTGTTCTTTCCTCATTTCTTGTTTCCCACCATTGTTGTGGCTCAGTATGGAGATTAGGAATCTCTGGGGGGTTTTATTCCCATCTGGGAGTAGCTGAAAATGCACTTTGGGAAGAGGGAAGGCGAGGGATCAGCAGAGGCTCTGTGGCCCATCCCTGCAGTGCCCTCCTGGAGCCCAGCAGTGGCACTGGAGGTGTAAGGTCCCACAAGTATTCCTCTGCCCAGGGCTCTCAAATGCTTGGCTGCTAAGAAATCCCTCCTCAGGAGTCCTTTCAACTCCAGTCTGGAGTGGGAACCAGTTGTTTTTAGTGGATGTGGTTGGTCTGGTGCAGCCTGTATTGGCTGATGCCCTGTAATCCAGTATTAGAGCTGCTTTCACTGCCACAGAACCTGTATTCAGGGACAAACATCCTGTTTAAGCTGGGATGACTTACTGGGGGGCTTTATGACTGCACTTGCCAGCTAGAAGTATTAATGTGCTTAATTCAGGGCTAAAGGTGCTTTAACATTGTAATTTGATTCTGAAAGAAAAGGAAATGTGTTGTTTATTCCATTAGAAAACCAGTATGTCAATAAATAATATAGAAATATGTCTTTCCAGTGCTTAAAAGGTCTTTATTACCTTTATTATGGTCTTCTACCACTAAAAGTTAGTGTTGTAGGATGCCAGTACTAGTCATATTCACTAATTAGCAATAAGGTTTGAGCAGAGTTGTGACACTGTTAGTTAATACTTGTTTTTCATTGCTCATTGCTGATTTAGATGGCTCAAGACAAACAGATTGTGTGTTACTGCTGTGATAGAATACATAAAATAAAAATAGTTCTCATGCAGAATTCCCTGTGCTTTAAATATACCAAATATATTCCTTCAAGCATCCTTAAGGTGTGGAACTGCTATCTGTATGCAGTTCATCACCAGAGAAATTACATATTCATTTTTAAAGGAACCATACAATTAGTTTCAAGTCTGGATGTGAGTTAGGAAAAAAACCTGGCAATTTAGTAAAAACTGAGGAGTTAATTCCACTAGAGGGGTAAGCTAGAAATAGGAGTAAATGTGTTGCTTTGAACTGCATCATATGGAAGCAGCAATGACAGGAACATTGCAAGTTTCTATGTACCTGTGAATCCCCATCATTTTTTTTGCAACTTCTGCTGATTTTGAAACTATATGCCTCTGAGGAGGCAGACAATGAAAATTTGATAGGCAATATATTATTATGCAGTGAAGTGTTGAAATTTGCAGATCACTGGCAAGTCTGACCAAGAAATATAGCTTCTTTTTTTTTTTTTTCCCTAGGGAATGAAGTGTGGGAAATGATGGTTTAAAATGAGAGGGAAATATAAATCTACACTATTTCAGTACTCTTCATCTTTGAGAAAATTGGAGTCTGAGAGGAACCTTGATGACTTGTCTTTGTGTTTTGGCCAAATGTAATGATAAAGTCCAAATATTTGTGACATCTGGCTTGCTCGTGACCACACCTAGGTCTTAGATCCATAACAAAAGGGTTTTATTTCCAAGAATTTAATTTCTGTTTATCCAGATAAGTGCCACAGGACTGCAGCTTGCTGTTAACTGAAAAGAACAGTCAAATCATAGCATCTCTCTTCTGCCAAGCTGCTCTAATGAACACTGAGAATTAGATATTATGTTTGTCAGCCTAACATTGACAAAGTCATTTATGAGTCTGGTTTTTTGATTTATTTGTTTTTTTTTCCCTATAAAAATATGTTCTTCTTAAGTTAGCTGATACCTGTTCATATAAAAGTAGTCAAATCAGTCCTTGTAGGCTTTATTTCAAGCCCTCTTAATACTGCAGCTGCAGTTCTGTGGGTTTATTCAGGGAGCAGGGGTTCAGGTGGCCTTTCAAAAAACACAAAAAAAGCAAGAAGGATGGAATGCTCAGTGCCTGAGAGCTTGCCTGGGCTTGCTGTGACCCTGAGAGCTGCATTTGGTGAAGTCCTTTCTCCAGGAGACTCCTCTTCCTGCCTTCTGCCTGCTTGAGGTATTAGTTCTGGCTTAGGCCTTCCTAGAATTGGAAACTGAGGTGATGAAATTAGGATGTGAGGAGTGAAATTTTTAAAATTGTAGGCTTTTTTTTTCCCTAGATGTTAGCATATTTTCAGTCTTGGTTATTTTTTAGAAGGTACTATATGGTCAAAACGTGGGCTGCTCAAAACTTTTCCTGCTGATATTTTTGTGTTGGAAGCCACCAAAATGATGGGATCAGAAGCATTTCTTGGGGCTGTGTGAGTTACCCTGGGGCTTTTTGCCTAAAAGATGGCACTCAAGAAGTCTCAATGGGCCTGTGTGGTTTTCTGTCATCCACTTCAGGTGGCCTGAAACTCCTGGCTGGAGCAAGGAGCACCTTGAGATGTGTGAAATTTTCTGAGAATTTGATATTGTAGTTTCAAAATGTTTTTGTTCATATATAAAACACAGCTTGTTTCATGAGCAGACTTTTTGGATGCAGCTCAATCTTCCCAGTTTCAGTTTTGGAAGAAATCAGCATTCTGACCATTTCTTGTGGCACAAGGTCTTTTGTAGACATTTTTAAGTGTTCTAGTGGGAATTGGGTGAAAGTAAATCCATGTGTTAAAACTGGTTTTGTAGCTCTTGAACAACAGAAAAAGAAAAAAAATGCAAAGAAATTTAAAGTGATTCTAAATGATATTTTCTTTCCTCAGCTGTCTCCGTAATGAGATACAGTGCATCATCCTTTGGATTTGCTGTAAGTAGAGATACAATTGAAATATTGTCTACTCTTTTTTTTTTCTTTTCCAAGGGCTTTATCTGAACATGAAATACTGCATTTTTTCTTATGGTAAGTTCATGGAAAGGTGTGCAATGGATTAGAAAACATATTGTTGAAGTTAAGCATTGGAAAGGGTGGCAGAGATACTCTAATTACACTTTTTCAGTTTCTGCCCATTGAGTCCTATCCTGGAGTTAAACCTCATGCTTATACCTTATTGTTGATAGATGTCATCCAACAGATATGTTTTTCTTATACAAAATCTCCCAACTAAAAATCAGTTTGGTTGTTGAACTTGAACCAAATTCTGTTTTCTTCTGAACTGTTCCCATTGAAGTTGATGGTAAGACTGCTCTTGACTTTGGTATGGCAGCTTTCCTCTCCAGTCCTTGCCATGACTTTCTGGATTAGTGGCAGAGCAAAAAATTCCTAACGACAAGCATTGACTCATATCAAATAATTTATCTTTAGCTTTCAATTTTGAAGGTCGGATTGACTCTGTAGGAAGTTTGACATGAGAATGAAAGTTCTTACTGAGGCACAAGCCTGGTTTTCAGTGTTCCTGACACCACATCTGCATTAATTGGGAATACAAACATGGCAATTTTGCTGATGATATAGAATAATAAATTCATATAGGATGAAATCTGAGTGGGATTTTGCAGAAAAAGTTAATATTTTCTTGGTTGGAAACAAAAGCTATTGGCGGAAATTAGTGACTGCAGAAAAAAGGAGTGCTTGACAGGCATTTTTCTACTCTTGTCTTTGCATTAGGATCAGATTAGTATTTTAACTCTTTAGGTGCTGCAGTGGCAGGCTGATGTTTGTTTTTTTCTTCTTCACAGGTGATAGATTAAAGGTTCAGTTTTTTTAATCCTTTGATTAACTTTCTGAACTCTGAAATGTATTCAAAATACATGTTTTGCCATGTATTTTGCCATAATACATGGCAAAAACGCGAAGATCAATTCAATAAACGTAAATTGTGCTTTCATTAAAGTGATTTCTTTGAAGCTGCTTTGTGCCCATGCAGCAGGATGGTAAATGCATTGAATGGCCCACAGAACAATTGGCTCTGTCTCTCTTGCAGTTTGATGCCACCCTGGATGTTTTGTCATCGGCGATAGTTTTGTGGCGTTACAGCAACGCGGCCGCAGTGCACTCTGCACACAGGGAGTACATGTGAGTACACTTCTTCCTTCTGCCTGGGACGTGGGCCTGCAGAGCTCTTGGTGTCAAGCTGGGAGGCTACAGATTCCAGAGCTTTGACAAAAACATTTTCTCATGTCAGCAAGTATTCTTGCCTTCTGTCAGCTGCTCGCTCCCAAACACACAGCCTCTCCTTAGACAAACCTCCCTGCGCTTGTGATTTTCAGTTTCTTTTTAGCCAACATAGCAATGGTTAGGCCTTTGCAATTTGTTTTCCCTTGCAGAACTGTGAACTGTATCTGTAATAGATTTGTAAATCTTTCATTTTGCATTTCACTGAATTACTCTTACCAGAGTATGTTTTTTGATATTGATGCTTGTATTATGTTTGTACTTCTCTCAAGAAGTTTGAATATGAATCACTTTAATTTTTTTAAAAGTAAGAGTATTACAGTGATTCTTATCTTCTTTATGCTTACTTTGCAAGCAATTTTTTTCCATATTTAATGTTTGATGTGTATAGCCTATGGGGGAAAAAAAAGTCTTTACATATGCAGTGCAGTATTGATCACAGTGGGAATTGTGTCCTACATCATTGTGCAGCATTTCTATTGGTAGCTGAGAAGATCAGGTGGAGATTGAATCAAGAATTTTTCCAAATAGTGCATAAAAAGGATTTAAAATTCCTACTCGAATTTTGGGCATCTAGGTAGAGAATTGCAGTACATTTGCCTGTTTTTGGTTTTTCTGTGAACTGCCATTGCTGGCAGCATCCCATCTGGCTGGAAAATAATTCAACTGTCCCCTGGAATGGACTGCAGTTTTACAATAAAGGGGGATAAGGTAGGTTCTGTGCTGAAACACCTCTAATGATGTCCCTTTAATAAAGGGTAACTTGATGAAACTGAACATTGCATAACTGGTAGGATAAAAAAAAAATACAGAAAACCAACAGAAAAAGCCACACTGAAGCGTCTCAGTCACATCTTCACAATCTTTTTCTAAAAACTAAGGAAAAGTAAGCGGTATTTTTACATGCCTTAGCTCAGGCTCATGCAACAGCTTGCCAGGCCTGCGAGCTCCTTTCTGGCAGGGCTCCATACAGAACAGTTTGGAATAAAAGGCCATAAAGGACTGATGTGGCATTGATTCATAAAAATAAATTCAGAAAAATGTGATTAAAATTAGTCTTCCTGCACAGATTTGGAGATTTTAACAGAAATTTTCTTAGTATCTTGCTTTTGTGGGTGTCCACAGAGATTCCTGTCAACATTCAATTAACATATTTTTGAAATCTTCTGTTGTGCTTTTTCAAGTGAACCTTATAAAGTATTTAAAATAGAAAATAAATCCCAGTACAAAAGAAGACTTAACAAATCCCTGTGGTAAGCCAATAAAGTGAACAGGCAAAATAGTAAACATATTTTCCTGTTTTTTTATGCTCATTTTTAATTTGCTTTCATATAACCTCTCTGCTTTAATGAGGCTGAATTAAGTCAGTGAATTACTTGTCATGCTCAATAGTTGCAGACAGCTAGGGTTTCATGATGAGTTCAGTATCAAGTGAAAGAATGTTCCCATATGCTGGGAATATGAATCACTGGATAGTCAGCCTGGTTATCCCTGTTTCCAGAGCTGACAGGAGAGCCACCATAGTACTGACAGAAAAGAGATGGTGAGATGGTTGTGCTGCTAAAGGCAACTCTTACTGTGTCAGATTTTTAAGGGTGGAACACAGCTAATTTCCTGTTGTGTTTAATCAATCTCTAGCTTGAAACACTGCACATAATTATTTTTCCTCCTTGACGCTGGGAAAATGTTGCAGTGATGCTTGCTGGCTGCTTGCTCAATTTATGAATAATCTTTGCATCATATCTGCCTCTAACTCCACCTGGTCTGCCACAATCCCTGTTTTCTGAGGGCCTCCTCCCTCAGACTCCTGGATGGTGTGGTGCAAATTTGTGTGGGTGCTTAGGCTGTGTTGTGTGTTATTCCTGCTTTTGTGTGCCTGGTCATATTCTGCCTTAGTGCAGGGGTCTGTTTACCAGAATAAGGTGTGCCAGAGTAGCTTCAGTTTAGTTCTTTATTTATAGGTCTGTCTTTTATTGGTTTAAATATTACACTTGTCTGTGTATCCTAACAGATCTGAAAAAAAACCCTTATCTCCTTGGCAAAAGGCAAGTGGAATTGCCAATTAATTGTTTTGCAGATTAATAAAACTTTCTGTTTCATGAACTTGACAGCAAGAGATTGATCCAAAATCTGTTAAAATCATTGTAAAGCCTCTCATGGGAAGGCAGTGTTAGATTCAGTCCTAGCTCTTGGACGTCATTGAGAGAGAACATAGACTGAAAAACACACCCCCAGGAAAAGGCACAGAGAATACAGCCTGACTCATGATGTGCTATGAATTAAATACTGAGAATAAAATGCTAAGATGTGAAAGAAATGCGTAGTCTTACTTAAGCTGTAGCCATATGGCAGTTGGAGCTGCAGCATTCCATGGGCTGGCACTCCCAGGAGTACAGAAGTGCTTGCTGTGCCAAGTTCTGCTGAGAGGAACCAGTGCATTTCCATTTGACTTCAGGGGGACTGGAGTGCTGAAACCATCATGCAAATGTGTCCTGCTGAGCTTAACTCTGTTTAATGCATTTCATTTTTATTAGATCATTTGATTTCTCTTGTTTTCTGGGGTGAGATGAGAAGGTTCTTTTTCAGAGTTCATCCCGTTGGTTCATCCCTTCCCTCCAGGGTGTCAGCCACAACACACAGCTCAGAAGAGGCTGAACCCTTGGCAGTGGCACCAGCCCTATAACCATTTGTTGATTCTCCAGATTCAGCCATCTCAAATTTTTCTGCTTTGACTGCAAAGACTGATGAGAAAACTCCTTTTGCTCCAGAGTCCTTTACTGCCACTTCTAGAGCTCTGTCACCCTTCCTGCTGCTGCTCAGACTGCTCCTGGATTGGTGCCCACATGAAATAAAAGCTGAGGCTAAAACATTCACCAAGATTGGGAATTAAACCACTGCAAGGTTGTAGGCCCTGGGATACTGCTTGACTCTGCCTAGCTGCCTCATTAATGAAAGAGAATGTGGGAGTGGGATGAATATTTGATGTTTTCTAGAAGGGTCCTTGAAAGAATTGTAGGTCTTGAGGCAATGCAAGAGTTGGGAAGGAGTGCAGATATCTGGGAAGAGAGTCAGTACATGAATAGTTCATGAGTACTTGATCTGCTCAGTGTGATCTGCTAGGTTGTAAATTAACATGCAGGAAATGTAAAGGTGCTGAACAAGTCATCAAAAAAAGCAATGATCGAGGAATTAAAGAAAGAAAAAAAGTGCTGAAATAACTGGAGAAATAATTTGAAATCTCCACTAAAGATAAAAATTTACAACTGAAAATGGCTGAGGCATTGAAGATGTGCAAAGAAATGTCAGTGGTCCGCCTGGCTGCTCTCCATAACCAGTTTACAAATACCTTGAATATTCTGCCCTTTAGTAAACCCTTAGCAACTTGGTAGCTTATTGGGTTGCTGAAGCAAATATAAATCTATTGAAGGAAGAACTTTATTGACACTGTGACACTGGTTTGGCAACAGTGGTTTTTCATGTGCTTAAATAAACCCAGTAAATAGCTGAAAGAAGATTCCTATTAAGAAATTTCTTAATGGAAGACTGGAGAAATGTCTCATGAGATGTTGAACTAGTCACTGGCTATACAGCCAGAGGCAGCTTTTAGCTTGTGTTAAATTCAGGAATGCAGGACTTGGTTGGAGTACATCAGCTGTGAGGAGAAAGTGAGAAATAACACAAAAAAAAAAAAAAAAAAAAAAAAAAAAAAAAGATTGGAGAAACAGAATCACCAACAAACTATATGTACACAGCCTTGTGGGAAAACTTTAAAAACCAGAGTTTTTTCAGTACAGTTGGTTGGAAAAATCTTGCTTTTCTGTACAATGCAGTACAAGGACCCAGGATCTGCCCATGCCTGTGGGATCTATTGATTTCTGGGATTTTTGGCTATTGGGTTTTTTATTGCAAAACCCAACTCTGTACAGCATATTTAAAACAGTGATTCTTGACAGTTGCAGCTGGTGTTTGCTATATATTATTTTGTTGATGGTATCAAGTTAGATTCTGTGTTTCCCAGGAACCAGTCTGTCAACATCTTTCTTAACCCAGTGCCAGAGTAAATAGGAATCCTGACTCATAATGAACATTCTGGATTATGGCAAGAGCAGAAAACATACATTTCTTACATTTCTTTCACTGTTTTGGTGTTGTGGTTTTGTTTATTTGTTTCCTTGGGGTTTTTGATTATGTATTTCAGACTCTGGCTAATGCATTCCTTAATTACTTAATAAGAAAATTAAGTTATATCATGGACTAATAATTTTAAACACACTTGTGGTGCTCTATGTTGCCATGACGTAATACATAATGATGCAGATATGTCCTTTCTTTTTTTCTATTGGTGGAGCTGTTGTCTGAAACTTGAGTGGTAACACTAAAATTACAGGAATTAAAATCTACAGTGTTGTAGACATGGGTGCAGATATGTCATACCTCCACCTGCTTCTGAGAAAGCTTTTTGCCAGAAGAAGAGAGTCATTTTGCAATTACACATTACCTAAATGCTTTGCTATGTGCATGTAACTTAATCTTCATCACACCTCAGCTGTGGCTGTGGATTTGGTACCTTCAGGATGCTGAGCCCATTTGCCCTGTGAAGAATTCCTGTTCTGGGGATTTTCTTCTTAATGGGTTCCTAAATTATGGGGAGGAAGAACTGGTGTTCTCACCTGTTTTGACATTCAGAAGAACACAACTATAAGAGCTTAATCCAAGAATTTCTTATTTAGCTTCTTAAAGAAATCTTAAGAAAAGAATGATATTTGATTGCTCCTCATCAGAAATTAACTGAGAAATCACATGGGAAAATGTGATGAGACCTAAGACAGAGAGAGCCTCTCCCTCCAAAGTAATTGTAACCCTTTTTTCTCTCCAGCTCATGTTCAGATGACACCACTTGGGAATATTTACCCTGGTATCTGTTCATGGGGAGTCTTGCAGGAGTTATACTGAATATATGTGCATTATAATTAGGCATATGGGGATTGTGATGTATGCTACTTTTGCACTCAAAGCTTGAAAGAATTAGAAGCCACCTTTTACGACTGTCACACTGCAAAGTTAAGTCTGGCTCTTCTCTCTTCCTCTGATTCTAAAAGAAAGCATATTGATCTATATGGTTCCAGGGCATATTCTCTCTTAATTCACAGAATTAAATAAAACCACCCAAATTTTCAGTATTTCTATTGTATTTAAATTTTCATGTGAGGGTTGGCTCTGCTGTACTGGTTAACCCAGCTAAATGAGCACTGTCTATTTAGGTAGTGTTGAATGAAAATAATCCTCTGGGTTCAGACCCAACATATCAGTCACATTGAAAAAACTGTGGATAATTTTATCTATACCATACATACGAAAGAGACTCGAAGCACAGATGGCAAAATCCACACCTACCCACAGTTCAGGGCAAACCTCTGTGGCTGGTGGCAAAGCTCTTTTGTGATGAGTGAATGGAATACCTAAGTGATCTGGAAAAATGTCAAATGCATGAAGCTGCAAACCGCAAAAAGCTCAGAACCCACCTCTGCAGCTCATGTGTTGTTCTCAGCTACCAGGGGTTTGGCCTCACACCACATTTTCACATCTCTCCCACAGAATGAGGCACAGTGAAAAGTTCTCAAAGGGAGTGCTCACCTGGGCTTGGATATCACCTTACAGGAGAAGTATAGTTTCTTCTTGACCACACTGAAAATTTCCAAATCATTCTTTCTTCTGAAATATTTGGCCAAAATTCTACATCCAGGTACATTGCTAGATACAAGAGGTGCTTCATATGGCTGATTAAATATACATCATAACTTCTCTATAAATTTATTATCCCATATTCAGACAAAAGTCAATCAATCACAAACTTTGCTCTTACCCAGACAGAAATGCATTTATGCCTATGGTTGTGCAGGCACACCCAAAAAATCATTGCACATACAAGTTACATTAAATATGAAATAGAAAATGTATATATTTATATATTCTAAAATCTGTTTCAAAAACTGTGGCATCTGTAGTCTTGGCAATGATTTTTCTGGAGCTAGATCCAAAACCTATGAAAGCCTTTCCTTTTACTTGACTGGTAGTTGATTAAGCAGGATTTGTGTGAATTGCCTAGTATTTACACATAGGCCTGTGTATATAAAATCAAGGATATGATGTTTTCTGTGCTGGAATTTGATGATCACCATAAAAATGAATATTATAGAAGTTCTCAAAAGGCTTTAATTTCCAGGTTGAGGGGAATGGCAGAGTCTCTGATCATCTGCTGCAAGGGAGGAGCAGTGCTGGAGCCAGGAGGGTGGTTGTAAGGCAGGTGTACTCCAAGTTCAGCTGCAGAGTCTATGCAGACCTAGGAGGTAGAAAATAGGTCTTGAGAGCTTTTGAATTCCCCCCAGTTGTAGAAATGTCTGTTAGCTTTTTCTGGCAGATATTTCATACCTGGAATATCAAATTATTTATGGAAATGTTGCCCCAGTTCAGCTGCATCATGTTAAAGTATGTAAATACCCTGTTCTGCAGCAACTAGTTGAAATCCTAAGGGATAATTAAAGTTTTAGAAGGCCTGTAACACTTTCAGCATGAAATGGTTCCCTAGCAGACCTGATCTGAGTCTCAGACACAAACAGCATTTGCCCTCCATGTCTTTTAAGAAGTCAGACCATGTGCCATCACAGTATACTTTTCTAACACAATAATTGAAAATTTGATTTTTAGTGGTCATTTGGACTATTACTTGTGTTCTCTTTATTGTGTAATCTAGTTTGGGCTTATGTGTTTTTATGGTGAGAAAAACAGAGTAGCTGTAATGATGCTGATCTGGATCCTGGCAGTTGGGGGTGGATTATGGAACATGTGTGATGAACAGCAAGCCCACTTCGTTCCTTTTAAAGAGTGTCTTAAATTGACTCCATTCCCTCCTCAGGCAGCACCAGGCAGGTGTAAATACCCTGAACAGCTGTGATTCTGTACAGTTTGGTGTCCAAAACCTCTTCAGGAACTACACCTGATAACAGAGAAGCTACACCAGTAGCTAATGTAACTGCCTAATTGGACACAAGGAAGCTTTAGATTAGCAGTAGAGCATGACAAATAAGCAGGAATCTCAAGACTGAGGCTGATATTGCATCTTCTGCCTGTGTATTACCATAATATGTCACAGTGGCTAGTTCTTAAAGAAAGTCCTTAAATGAGTTTGAGGCAGATGTTATAGTTGCAGTTCTGGATGTTGCCCTCATGAAAAATGAGACTACCATGTTGCAGAACAGCAGTAAATGTTAGTGAACAGCTGCATTGTAATTTGGATTTCTCCATTTAAAGGAAAGAGCAGCAGGGCTGTGGCACAGTGTGCTGTACACTGGACAGGCCCTTCCTGCCACAGAGGTACAGTCCCCAAAATAGAACTGCTGCTGCTGCCCCTGCTGTTTCTGGGCTGTGTGCAGGGGTGCTGGTGCTGTGCTGGCAGACATCCCCAGCTCAGCTGCTTGGGGCTCCCCTCGGCTGCTTTTCACACCCTTCTTTCATGGGAGGAGTGGCCCTTGCTCAATTCCTCACTTGTGTGACAGCTGATTTTCACTATTGTGCTTTTCATCGTCTCCATCAAGCAGATCCCACTGATTTGCAACCAGAAAATAATTTTTTGGTGACCAAATTTGAACCTTTTCCTCCAAATCCTTTTCCTTTGGCTTCCAACATTAGTTTTGACTGCACTTGAGAGTTCCTGGGCTGGCTGTAGCTGGTATTTTACACTTGGCTGCTGTAAGTAGGCTATGAGAGCTGCCATAGTACCAGTGTTATGTGAAGGCAGGCATAGCTGTGTTTAAACAGGCTGACAGCCTCCCACCCAGAAGAAATGTGGTGCAGGTTATTGCAAGTTCCAAGTTATTAATGAAGGAGCAGTCACAGAATGTAATTTGTGTTTGGTTTTGGGAAGAAAGAATGAAAACAAGAATACCATTGGGGCAAAGAGATAGTAAAGGGCTCCTCTCATGTGGTTAGACATAGAAGACAATTGAGAAAAAAGTATTGATACAGAATTGGGAAGTGAATGAATACTTCATGCTCAAAAATATTTGCCTAACTTCTGACAGCAAAAACCTCCTGGACAACTGCCTTCTGTGTTACACCATGTGACTTCCCCTGAACGATTCCCTACATGATATTCACTCTGTCAGCCACAAATACTGAAATCCCTTCTAATCACAGGGAAACAGGATTTAGCACTTTTACATTTTTTAATTAAGACAATTACTTCTATTTTTTTTTTCTTCCTTAAACTCTAGTGGTTTTATTGGTGGATTTACTAAAAGATTAAATTCTGTATCCATCATAAAAGTGATTTTCTCAACTTTGCTGAAGAAGCTCACATTACTCCTGGGCTTAGAGCTTGTATTTTTCTTACTGGCCTGTAGCTCATTTTAATGTGAAGTTACAGTTCCTTGCAAAGTAATATTTTTTACCACTTCAGTGGTGAAAACAGCCTGCAGAGATTTTAACATTTCCTTTTCTGTGGGCTATTAGGAGTCATTAGTACTGAAAGATCTTGACAGAGCCTGCAGAATTAAAGATTTTGTGACTAAAAATGAATAGGTTCACAGGATACTGCAGGTTGGAAGGGGCCTCAGGAGGTCTCTGGCACGGGTTCTTGCTCAGAGCAGTGATCTGTGAGATCAGAATAGGGCACTCAAAACTTCATCCAGTCAGGTCTCTAAAATTTCCAAGGATGGAGAATCCATAGCCTTTTTGAGAAAATGTTCCACTATTAACCCATAGTGGAAATCTCATTTCTCTTAGGAAAATATAATGTGGTAAGATTCTTAACAATCAGGGAAATGCAGAATTAAAATAGAGTAAACCAGTTCTTGCATGATAACCAGAATACATGTAGAAATTAGAAGTATTGTCTTTTATTTACAGCATTGTGGCTCCCAGAGAATTGGATGAGGGACAGAAGCTTGTTTAGATGGCAGCTTTGGAAATGTGAGAATAGAGTTTCTATCTCAAGAATATTAATACAAATCCTAGTGGTTTATACAATTATATTTTTTCCAGTTATTTTTGTCATGTTTACCCTTGTAGCTCAGCTAAAATGATCAAAATGTTTTCCATGAATAAGGCAAGTAATCTTGATACCAGAAAGGCAAGTTTTTAGAGTGAGAACAATCAATCACTGGAACAACCTCCCCAGGGATATGGCAGAGTCGTTGTGGGAAGTTTCCAAGATGCAGTTGAACAGGGTGCTAGAGAATCTCATCTAGGCACTCCTTTGCCATGAAAGGTTGGACCAGATGACATTTGGAGGTTCCTTCCATCCCAGACTCTTCTGTTGTTCTGTGAGCCTCTTTGCTTTGGTAAAGTAATTAACTCCCCCAGCCCCACCCCAAAATAACCCATACAATCAAAACAGGTTAACTAATCTGGGATGCTGCAATGAATGAAACAGGTGGGAAAATAGAACAAAACTGGAAAGTAATTAGACTGCCCTTGACAAACTTGTTTTATTCCACATGGTGTCATCATGTTTCAGGCATTAGTTTAATGAACTTGAAGCGTGGTGGTAAAATAGTGTCCAGGCTGTAATAGACAAAGCATCAAGCACATGAGACCCTTTTCCCTCCCCACTGCCCCAAAACAACTCCCTGTGAGCTAACAGGAGAAAGCACATTTTTGCAGATTGTGTTCATATGCATCACTAATTCTTTTCTGAATCCTTAGTTCTGCTGTAGCACCTTTGCTGCATGAGAGCAGATTGGCTTGAGAGGAGTAATTACCATGGGCTTCATTGCAAACCCTCATTGGTACTGTGCTGCTGTAAAGATTTTCCAGAAAGAGAAAAGGATGATAATTGAGAAGGGAAAATTTTTGCATTGGCTGCTTCATAGCAGTTAGTGGATATAAGAAAGACTCAATTTCCAGTCAGATTTTCCCTGATTTTGAGGTAGTTTATGGCAGAGCCCGTTACTCAGAACATACTTGTAATTTCATTGCTATTATCGATTTTTTTTTTATAAAATGTTACCAAACAAGTAGCTGAGAATCTAAATCTGCAGTTCTTACATCAATCTGACTGCTGCTTACCTGGAGGAAAGGAGTCAACTCATGGAAAGGGTGTTTAGTGTGGCAAGACCATGCTAAAGGTAAAATTCCTTCATTACGTTGAAGATTAATCACCATAGAAATCTGATTGAGATTAATCTCTTATTCTATGTTGGCAACATTACAGAATTTTAGTCTTATCACTATCTGTAAGGAGTTATAACAAAGAATTGCTAACTATGAGATAGAATTAAGGCTAAATTCATGAATTTGGAGGCTGTTCTGCTGCATCTGCTAAATGCAAATGAATTAGATAGTTGGAGTTACTTTCCTTAGGAAATGATTTCTATCCTAAAATGAGGGGGAAAAGTGCTAACGTACTAATAGCAGCTTGAAAATTGAGTTTGTGGAGATGGAAGCCCCTGAATCTCAGTACTTTTCATAGCTACCTGCTTAAAAGCCATTGACTTATGCAAAGCAACAAATTTTTGATTAAGGAAAAGAGTATCACATGCTTACAGTGATTGATTTCCTTTTCTGGTTTCCTTATGAGTTTTGAGAATTTGTCATCAAAATGAGGAATTGTGTCTATTAGAACTCCACACAGGGAATATGTGATGGAAGAGGTGAGGTGGCAGCTGTGTGTGCTGTAATGCAGTTACACTCATCTGCTTCTGATAGGTGTGAAATATCCAGGGCTGCTGTAGTACAAAATGGGTATTTATAGGGCTGTATAAATATAAATGGGTTGTATGTGGGTTATAATGCTGCTTTCAAGAAAACATCTTTTGAAAATTGTCAAGATGTAGCACTCCCAGAATCGAGCTTTTGTTTTTAAGATTTATACAGGTGTCTGAATTCCACTAGGAATGATCTAGCAGGGACATAAGCTCCAAAGCTGTATAAAGTCTTTGATGGTTTTGAGAGTCTAAATGATTTCACTCTCAATGCCTGAGGCTGCAGTACAAACAATTTAACAGAGTGTTTCCTCTGTGACAAAATAATACTGAAAATTTGACAGAAATGACGAGGTAACTTCTAATACAATGAATTACACTTCATATTGTCTTCATATTGTCTTCATATTGTCTAAAATCTTCTGGATTTTCACATACAAATACTGCCTCAAAAACACATCAAGAAGTATCTTGAGTAGATCATGATCAGCTACCAACACCTACAGCAAACTAAAGAAGACTTGATGGTTTCACTGTTAAATCTGTAATATTAAATTCTTTTGTAGTTGTCATTACTCTTGCATTCCAAATGCCATTGCTTTAAGGAAAAAAAAAAACAAACAAAAAAACCTCAAAAAAACCAAACCAAAAAAAAAAAAACCCCAAAAAACCCCCAAACCCAGCTTTGAAAGTTGAGTTAAAAGTTGGCTGTTGCCTGAATATCAGATAGATGCCCTCACCTTGTTCTTTGTGAATTAGTCTTTTATTCTTCAAACTATGCAGCATTCTGAAAGATTCCAGAAAGCTTATTGTTTCTGAAAACCAAATAAAACTTTTAAACTATGTTTTTAAATGTTTTGACTCTGAATTTTCTCTCTTCCTCCTTCTTTGTAGAAGCAATATATTACATGAGATGGAGAAGATTCCAGATTCATGCATTCTTCATTAGAGCTTTTCTGCTGCCTGTCAAACCTGTAGCAATCAATTATTTTGCTTTACAGATCAATTATAACTGTAACTATTTAGTAGATACTTAGTGGGAACCTCTGACACTAACTCAGGTAGAAATGGCTGCAAAATAAGGACATGATCTTCAAGAGGTTCTGGAGATGTGATTCCAGGGTTAGGACAAAGCTATCAGGGCTGTCAGTCTACCCTCACTTCTGTATCACTCCTCTTTCACTAGTTTTTATAGGTACTTCCGAGTTGATTTAAACCTGTTTAGAAATGGCAGTTTGCTCATCTAATTAATTGAATGTTATTAATGAAATTGCATTTGCCAAGCGCCTTGGCACTAACACCCTTCGTGTGCAGTTGGAAACACTCTTTAGTTACACAGCAGTGATTGTTAGCAGATGGAAGTGATCTGGCTTGTATTAAAATTTTTGTGGTCTAGTACAGTGAAAGTAGAGCATGCTTACAATAACCAATTGCAGCTTGTTTATTATGTACTACAGTTTCTCAGATTAATTTTAGGAGGTTTGTTATTTTTTGCATTTGTAGTTGATTTTTGCATGATTTGCAGACTAGTTAGAAATTACTTCTTTCTAGCAAATGAGATTAAAAGAAGATACAGAGGAGTGTTGTGTTTTGGTGGTTTTGTAGATAAATCAATATGCTCAAGAAGGCAAAAACCATCTATTTTTTTGCTTGAAGTACTATACTCATGAATTTTGCATGGCTGTGGATTCCAAAAGCCAATATATAAAGGAGAAGCTAGGCTGGCTAAATATGGCTACTGAATACTTATTCAAACCTTAGCCTGCATTTCTTTCTGCTGTCAATACCCTTGTCACTGTTGTTATCATCTTCCTTTTCTTCTATCTACTTTAGCTATTTCTGGGTAAGTAGGTGGGTAGGAATTCTTTTGCCACAGTAAAACTGAGCTGGAGAATAAGAGAAACAGATCAAGATTGCTGAAGCTGTTGTGTATCTGCTGGAAAATTTGCAAAATATTTGCTGTTAGACTTGGGTGTTTGGCAAGTCCACAGAGATAACCCCAAACTCTCTATTTATGTGGAAACAAAATCCAGCCAGTGGTCAGGGCATTTCCCTTAGGGGATGTTTGCCTGTCTTCCCCAGAAGTGTGCAGGGAATAGAAGCTGTGCTGAGGGAAAAGGAAGATGCATTCAGCAGGCATCCCATGGTAGGTATTGCCACAAGAAGTGGGATCCATAGTGTCCAGCTCACAATTTGGGTCTGTGTTGGTTTAAACCTGTTGAGGGGGATAGAAAAGCTTTTCTTTGAGAGTGACTGTCAGATAAAATGTCAGCATATCCTTGGAGGAAGTTCATGTCTCTTATGTCAAGCAGTCACTGGCTTAGCAAGGGGCCTTAGGCAAGTCAGCCAGCTTTTGTGGACCAGTTCCCGAGTCACATCACACCTGACTGGGGAGGAAAGGGGAGGAAACAGCTGTTCCAGGTTCTGTTATGCTACTGACCACATTTACCAAATATCTCTGCTGGCTGGGTAAAGAGAATGAAGTTCCCTTCATTATTTCTAATGGGACATCCTAGCAAAACAAATGAACACAGAGAAACAGTCCTGCCCCAGAGGACTCTGTGATAAATCACCAGGAGCAGAAGTGGCAGGTCTTTCTGAAACATCAGAAAAAGGAACATCATCTGGTATGGCCTGTCTTCTCATACATAATCCAGGTTTTAAGAATGGAAGAGGAACTGGATGTTTCATTCTGTTCTTTAATTTAAGCCTCTATCTCTAGCTCCTTAAAACATTTTTTTATTATTAATATTCTCTCACCCTCTGTAACCCTGGAAGAGTTGGAGGCTTTAAATATGTTCTTAACACTTCTTTGTATTTTTCTCTTTTTCTTTTCCCCAGGGCTTGTGTTATCTTGGGTGTCATATTCCTGCTGTCATCTATATGTATTGTGATCAAAGCCATCCATGATCTTGCGAAGAGGGTGCTTCCAGAAGTGGTAAGGTGATTCCTGTAATTTAAATTTTTTTATTTTTTCCCTGCCCTGCCAATGGGACTGAGAATTGCCAGTGTCTCCTTCCAACAGCCCCACTGAACTCTGTGGAGATCTAGCAGGTGCATTTCCTGCCTGGTCTTCCAGCAGTATTTTTTATTTTTGTGATGGAGTCTAGTCTACTTCTAGAGTTTAAATATGGGTTTTTTATAGGTTTGACCCCAAATCTCTCTCAGCATAATCACTTAAAACTTCTACACAGGACTGGAGGCCTCTCTGGGCTTAATGAATGTACTAGAATTTTATGAGAAGAATGTTTCTACAGTGGCTTCAATATTTTATTTTCAGTGTGGAAAAAATATTTTTTGATTATATTTTAATGACTTCCAGCTCTTGCCACCAGCTCCAGAGCCATGTATGTGTAGCAGGGATGAAACATGTGAGGGGAGCATGCTGGGTGAAAGAGCTGGCTTTTAGACTGGCTCACCATGGAGCATCACAAAGGGCTTTTCTCCTGCTCTCTGCTTTCTTTTGGCTGTGAAAGCAGCCCTTACCTGGCCTGTAGGGCAGCTCTCCCCAGTGGCCTTTCTCTCAGCTCTGCTCTGGCCTGTCCTGCTTGCTTCCTTTTAGTACTGGCTATTAACTTCTACTCATCTTAACAAGCTGCTCACTGGGAAAACCATTCAGCAGTGGTTCCACTCCCACAAGATTCTTCCTAATGTGCCCAAATAAAATGAGGCTTCAGTTCAGTTGTTGTGTGCACAACCTGACTCAGAGCTTTGTCTTCAGCCCTTGTGAAGTTTGGTCAGGCTGTGTGCTCAGCCTTTCACATTGAGGATTCACCCTGCCAAGTGCCATTCTCAACACAGCACCACACAGAAACCAAAACTCCTTCCTTTCAACCAGGAGATGGAGGCAGAGCTGGAAAATCAAAAAGCCAAAATGGAATTCCATCTGGTACCCACTGTCAGCAGTGCAGATGACCTACTGGGTCCTGTGTTCTCATGGAAACCTGCAAGGAGCTGGGCAATTCCAGAAGCTTGTTTTCAGCAGTTTATTGAAATCTGGGTGAAGATGAGTAGCACAGCCCACGAGTGAGCACGTTACTGCTGCAGCCAGGTGCATTGTTTGACTGCAGGTGATTCATGTTCTCTTTGCATTTTGCTTGCCCTCTTTTCCAGTCCTCATAATTTACTGCCTCCTCAGCTTTGCCAGCATTACAGCACATGGGGTTCACCAGCCTGGTTCTGTCAGAATGATCTGGGTTAGCTTAAACACTTTCAGTAGTCAGTTCTTAAACCCAAAACAAAACATTTTGACAGAACTGGGTTGGGGAGTGAGCATGGGGCATGTGCCAGTGAGGCTGAAGAGGAGGCAGGTGAGGGTGAAGGGAGACCCTGCTGTGATGGTCAGCTAAGGGACAACTTCTTAACTTGTCTGTAGCCAAACTGTGCAAACTGGCTACAGTTTGACTCCTGTTTAGTGAGAAAATAAATATATAGTCCTGATTCAGTGAAGGAGAAGGGAAAAGGGAAGTTACAACCGTAATTCAAACACTCATTTTCGTGAAATTTTGGTAGTGTATATCAGGTTAACTTGGATATCTCAGTCTAATTCATTATGGGCAAATAATAATTCTCTTGTAGGAACAAAAGTTTAAAAGTCATGTCCTCTCTATTTCACTCTTTCATCATTACAAGTTCAACCTACAAGAGAGGGTTCTATTTCTGACATGGGGCTAAATATCTCATATTTTGATGGTGAACATTTTTTATTATTTGCATTTTATGATTTTCATTATTTTTACAATATAGTACTACCTCATTTTTAATGTTTTTTAAATGCGGTCACAGAAGGAAAACATATGGAATCAGACCTATAAATATAGATGGATAATCTTCTTCCTGTGACTGCTCTCACACATCTAAGCACTCAATACTACCAACAGTTTGAAGGATGTATCTGGCAAGGCACAGGCTGTGGATGACTGGTGGCAGGGTAAAAGCCACACACACAGACCTAAAGGGTTTTCATACATGGCAATTCTGCCTGCAGTGTCGGCTGGAGCATGGGATGACAAGAGATGGTACTTTTGTTCAATGTCTCCCAAATGGCATGGCAAGAATTTTAATTTCAAAGCCTTCAGTACATCTCCCTGTGGCAAACTGATTCAGCAGGGGTTGTGTGGCAGGTGAAATATCTCTGTGCAAACTCAGAATAAAGTGAAAAATGGGAAGGCTCAGAGGACAGCACCACTGCTACAAGTCATGGCCAGTGAGGTATAATGCCTAGGGGTTGCCAGCATTAAAATTAATTGGGGGAAGAGGATGTTGCCCTAGTTGCCCTAGCTGTGCCTAACTGTGACACTGATTTTCAGGTTGCTCGTTGCTCCCTTAGCTGCTCTAAGCAGAAATAGTTGTAGTTCTCAGTTGTTTGTGTCTTTGTTGATTGATTGGGCTCCCAACAAAGCTGCACCTGCCCAGGCCATATCATCAGCATCTGAGCAGGGGGGAAATCTGCTCAAATTTCATCAGTAGGAGGAAGAAGTTTCTGCCTCTGCTCATTTGTCCAGGGTGCTGTCTTCTACTTCTTGGGCCACGGATGGACTAATTGCTAATGGTACTAATTCCTGTAGAATCTTACCATGTAATTTGGTTTTAATGTATGGATATATTTCATATATATAACAGGAACAATGTCTTCTGTTAGTAGTTTTTTGCATAGCAGTGAAGTAACCAGTTCTGCATCAAAATGGTGACCTGAAGTATTTTTTGGTGGTGATACCTGTGTTACTGGGATTTGATATTAACTTGCTATTCTGAGACCAGGGAATTATCCTCATGGTGTGAGCAAGAACAGGACATTAAGACCAAGGAAAGGTAGTGTGCCTCCACTGGTGTCCCAAACTGGTATAAAACTGGTGTGAAGAGCTCAGCACTAAATTAAGAGGATCTGTGCCTCAACAGAAGTTTCACATGTGAGTCAGAGTTGTGTGATTTTTTTTTTTTTTTTTTTTTTTTTTACAGTTAAATCCTTATTGCCCTTTATTGCAGCAAAGGTCACTGAAAATGTGGGTAATTTTTAAAGCACCTTGTGAAATTTTAGCTGTGTGACTTCAATCTTAAGGGAGATAACGTGGCAAAAACCCAACTGGAAAATGATGCTCTTGATGTTCAGATGCTGAACACAAAGTTGGTACTGTCAGCCCTGAGAAGGGAGATGGTTTGGAATGCACTGCTCTACGTGGAGAATTCAAGATTAACCTAATGATAATAATAATGCAAAGCAATATGACTGACTGCATTGTTCTCAGAGCTATAAAGTATCTTTTTATGTCTTTATTTCTGGTAAAATTCAGGAGCTTCGTAATAATTTCTCTGAGTTCATTTTAAATTACAGACGTTTTGGAGAAAATACTATGATATGGACAAGTTTAATTTTAGAAATTAAACAGATTGGATACTTAAGGATCTACTTGCTAATTGTAAAGAGCTATGAATAAAATCCTAAAAGCAGAGTCAGTAACTTTTGAATTATTCTGGATCAGTTATAGGAAGTTCATTTTATTTCTTGTTGCATTTGAGATACACTGGGTATGTATCTGTCAGTTCTTAGTATGCACATAGCAAAAAAGATTTCTTGGAAAAATTTTTGAATTCTTTGATGTAGAGATTATGTTGTCCTTAAAGTGAATCTTGAAAGATTTGCCTACATGAAAATGCTAGCAATAAGAGAAAATATAAAAATCACATGATTAAGAAATTATTTGAAATATTTTCCAAACGTTTTGAACAGATATTCTTTTACTTACATGGACACTTAGAAACAGGAGTCTTCTGTATTGTTGTCATTTCATATGATGCTTTCAGGTGCAGGTCTGGCTATCCTCAGAAGGATTCAGAGAACCAGGAAGAGAATGACAGGTTTACTGCGCATTAATGGCATTTCCACCTTGACTTCCCCATTCTGTAAGGGACTTAAATGTCCACAGATTCTTGCCAGACTGCAGAGAGGTGCTCAATTCACAGGGCAGGAGCTCATGGTTAGCTCAGTCAGGCATTTTCCAGTCACCCATTTAAATTCTCTTTCCTTCCATGCTGAATGTAATTTTGTAGAAACCCTGTGGATGACAGTACTCTTGAGCTGCACTGGCACAGGAGGGAGGACAATTAGAGCTCCTGACTTTTTGTATTTCTTAATATTGCTTCTGCCTTGCTTTTCTGCTTCTTGTTTGTGTTACCTCTTGCTGTGTAAAAATCAACAGTGGGTAGTGCTCCATCACAACACAGGCTTTCAGCATAAGCAGTGATTCTGTAATTCTTTTGAATGCCTCAAAACCTTGGGAAACACAGAAATAGTGTATTTCTCCTTTTGCTTCCCTAGCTTGATATGCTAACGACTGTAGTTAACTTTGGCATAGCCTGTAAGGCAGGATATGAATCACTAGGTAGATTAATTAGTTTAAAATAACTTGGATGAGTTTAATGAGAATTGTTTGTCTGGAATTTTGACTTTGGTAGTGTGTGTATTTCCTACATGCAACAGCAACCATGGTCCTGCTGGCCCAAAAGGCCCAAATTTGGTCTTCAGTGACTTTCTTCATGCCTTTCTTTCTAATTTTATTTCCATCTTTAGATGAGGAAGCCTGGAGAGCCCATAGAATTCAAAGGATAAGGGTCACCAGGGATTTATGCAATATGTTCATTTTTGCAAATTACTGTTTAGCACTGAATTGATATTTTAGAGAACTTTAACTGTAGATTTCATTTCCTGCAGTTAGCAGCAAGTCCAGAAATTGTCATTATTAGGTAAACTTATGGTTTTCCCTTTTCACTGAACTTTATATTTATATATAATTAAAAAGAAGCCTCCCCTGAAAAATTATATTCTGTGTCAGGAGAGTTGGCCAGACAAGTAATTATACACTTACTATATAATTCTGTATTTTTATGAATTATACATCTCTTAACTGTGTGGCAAAGTTCATTTTCAAGCAACTGAGATATAACAATAATCCTCAGTGTTCAAGACACAATCCCCTATGTTTTTTGGTGTATGTGATGTAGAGCAGTGTTCTTCAATAATGATCCATAGAATGGTGTATGTCTTGAAATTATTTATGTAAAGAAGTAATGAATTTCAGGGCTGATGATAAGGTAGATGTAGGAGAATAATTGTAACTGAAGGGATCTGTTTGTCCAAGAGGGCTGTAAAATGAATGTGTGCAGTGAGAAGTGGAATGGATCTTTCTCTCTCCCATAGTTTTGAAGATTTTTACATTACCTTTTGTGAGCATTAAAAAACATGTGATGGGTCTCTGATTCTTGGAGAGAGGAGTAAATGAGGAGAGTGGAGTTTTCATGTCACTTCCAGAGGGGATTTGTCTCCCATGTCTCTTGGATGTCAAACCTCACCTTGGATTTGTAGAGATGCTTCATTTTCCTTTGGAGGCAAATTTGGGTGTAGGAGTGGAAACAATTTCTGCTAACACGGACATGCCAGTCACTTTGTTCAGCTGCGACCTCCATTCTCACTTGCCTGAAAATATATTTAATTAAAGCTTCCTCATTTTAAGAATTTAGAGCTGTGATGACATGTTCCACTTGCCTTGGAGCACGTTTGCAAGGAAATCTTGCTGTTTCTCTCCTACTCTTATATACTCTTGTTTTTGGGTAAGATTCCTGTACTGTTTTGAGCCCACACCCTGCCCCCAGCCTTGCCCAGGATCTTTCAGTGCCACTATCAAACCCCCAAAAATAGGGAAAGATTACAAAACCCAAAGAGACCAACTTTTATACAGGAGAGAGAGATGTGCCATTGATGTGTGGGAACATTACAGCTGCAAATTCCAGTTCTTTCTGTGTTCTTGTCCTATTTTTTATGTAGCTGGAAATTTTTTATTTAGCTGGGAATATTTATTCTGTATGGGCCTGCTTCATCATGACATGCTGCAGTTATTTCAGTTTTATATCATTGATCCCCAAGGAAATATTTTTCACCAGCCAGATCTTTGACTTTTTTCCCCCCTCCCGCTTTTTCTTTTTTTCCTTTGTTCCAACACTTGCTGAAAGTGTTAGATGAAGTAGGCCAGCTGCTCTTCTTTCTGGAGTGTTTGGAATTAAAATTTCTGATAATTTTAGCTCTTGTTCAATACACCTGAATTAAAAAGCTAATCGGTAATTGACATTTGGAAGAGAAAGTCTTCATTTTTGTTTATCCTTCAGGTTAATTTTAAATGAATATTTCTCAGATAATGTAATTTAAGATGGGTTCTTTTCCTACAATGATGAGTGTTGAACCTAAAATAGAATAATTTCTTGTTGGCTCAGAAATAATTTACTGAGGCTCCCTTTCCCCTAGCTATGAGATTCAGAATATTTCCCTTATTGTTACTTTCAGCATTTGTTCTGCAACCTGTGTTAGCCATAATAAGATAATTCCCAATAGGGGAAGGAATTACCATTCCTTTATTGATGTTTCAGAGAGCAATATCCACAGCCAGTGCTGTCCCTGAGGATTTGATACACACACATTTCACTACAAATAAGAAGGAATAGTGATTTTGCATACTGTTGATGACATGCTTGGATTTCTGTGTAAATTTTAGTGATTTTTGACATTTTATTAATATATGAGAAAGGAATCTGAAAATCCTTGAGTGTGGGTTTTGAGCATCGCTTTGTGTTTGCATTTGCTGCTGTTAGTGCTTGCCAGCTTTGTGATAAAAAACCCTTCATCATTTGCCCCTTTACCTTTATCCTGTCAAGTACTAGATATTCTTGGGTAGTACAAATATAATTTAGATGTGAATTATGTGCTTTATTTTGACCATTGTCACAAAGAATTTGCAGACTTTTTCTTGTTTCTTGAAGAAGGCTCAAAAAGCCCAACCCAACCTCACTGAGAAAGACTGTTTTAATTTCACCTGGGGTTGTAAATCAATATCCATTTACTATTCAGTTACTGCTTGCATTTCCCTGGGTAATAGTATAACACATGTAATGTCAATGCAGTTTGGCATTTGTCCTCATTAGTATGGCAAAGGACACTTTTTTGCAAGAGTAAGCAAGCATCATGCAATATTTGTGACATTTCCTGCAGAACAAAGGAAAGATGTAATCAGTTTGGGTATGAAGGACATGCACCCATCTCGTGTGGTGCCTCCAATGCTTTTATAAATGAAATCTCTTGAAAAATTAGGCCATATGTTATTGTATTGTATGTTATTGATTACAGCTGAAAAAGGAAGGTAGGGGTGGCACAGTGTAGCTTTGTGAGCTCTAATTGATTTATTAGTTTAATAGTTTAAAATAAACACATCATAAACACGTATTCAACAATATCAGCAGTTGAATTATAGGCCAGGAGCAACATAACAAATAACACTTAGGATTGCATACACATATGTCCTTATACAGGTTTCCCTATACATTTATAAACCTCATACATAATTTATTGCTTGCCATTTCAAATCAGAGTATCATATACATTAATTATACATTAGAATCTTGCTTTATAATTGTTATTTCTATGTATGGCTTGGAGTTTGGCCTAAAATACATGTGCTTCTTGCAGGTTGTTGAGAATGTTGTGGATACTTGAATTGAAGAGTAAGCCAGGGTTAGGGCAAATGAACAGCTACACATTATTCTTTGCTTAGGTGAAAAGCCTCGTTTCCAGATTTTACCAGAAAGAGATTTTTCCAGATTTTATAAGAAAGAAAAGCTGGTATCTGCTGCCCACTTGGTGGGTGATGTGGAATGCATTGCTGGTCTCGGCTCCCTGCTCATTGGAAAAATCAGTCTCGCTCCTCTGAGGGTGGACAAATATAATTTTAATTTATGTTTCATAACTTTGGTGTTTAAACAGTGTGGATGAATTCTGGGAGAACGGGAAGCATGACTGAACTAATAGTTAAGCAGATCCTTTGCAGGAGTCCTAAGGTCACCTAAGAGAGTTTTCTGCAGCTCCCAGTCCCTCAGCTCCTGTCCCCCCCGTGCCATGCCATGTCATCCAGCACACCCTGTCTTTGTTATCTGTTTCTTGAAAAAGCATTCTGTGCTGTGGGATTGCTTTGTCACACCAAAGACAAGTTTAAACATTCATAAGATTTTTTTTTTTTTTTGCACTAATAATAGATCTTTGTATCTCCATGTGAAGAGACTGTCTCCTGCCTGAGTCAAGACTGGGCTGTTGGTTTGTTTTCTAACAGTGAAGTGCAATTAAAACTCATCCCTTTTGAAGCTTGCTAGTGAGAGAGACCCTCTGGCTTCCCAGGAGCTGCCTTTAGACTGATTATATAAACTATTTATTAAGAGAAAATGTGAGAGATTTGGACTTTTTTTTTTTTCCTCTTTTTAAGTGTTTGTATTAGAAACATCTCTGTTGTTGCTCTCTATATAGTAACATAATCCTTCAGGGGAAGAAGAGGGAGTCCTTTTTGACTGAGTAACTGCTCTGCTGAGGGGCTTTTGGTGATCCCAGTGTGCCCAGATGATTTAGCAGCTGCTGGGGGAGCTGGAGGAGCGGAAGGCTGTGGGAAGTGTGAGTGTAGGGATGGGGAGCAGGGTGGGAGCAGAGCCTGGCAGGTGCTGGGGAGGATGGTCACCAAGCACCTGGACTGAAGAAGGGTCATTGCTGGGCTCCAGGAGACAGATGGTGAGTTGCAGAGATGGGCAAAATTAATATTTAACAAAACAAACTCAGCTCAGTTTGGGCCAGCCATGACTTTGCTCCTGCCAACACCATCTGTAGCATTCCAGAAACACATCCCTACCTCCTCAGCCAAGAGGAGCCAGGCTCAGCAGAGGAGAGGCAAAACACTGTGAGACACCAGCTTCTCTGGAAAGGGAAAAAATGGCATGAAAAAGGCAGTATCAGTAATTCCCAGCTCCTGCAGGAGTGTGGAGGAACTTTTGGCTGGTTCAGGGAGAGCAGAGGAGTGGAAGAAGGTCTACAGCTGTTGGGGTGGGAGAAGCAGCTTGTTCTGGGATTTTGCAGTAGGATGAGTGACCAGGAAAATATGGAGCTTCCAGTGAATATCTTTTAACTCCACGCTGTACAGTGCAAGTGAAATGAGAACATTTTTATATCTCAGAAGTGGAAGGACTTTAACTAAAGGAAAGTGGGGAGAGAGGAGCTGGTAGAAATAATACATGAAATGAGGGCAAAGTTTTAGGATCAGAATTAGAAATATGCATTCTAGGGAAAGATTAGGAACACAAATTATCTGCAATTTCATTACTAAGCTAGGAATTGGGTTAACATATTTCTACCTAATAAGCCAAGCACTGAAAAATCCATTGGAGTTTTTTTATTTTTTTACATTCTACAATAGATTCAGGAAGAGATCCAAGCTGCAACATAGAAACCAACAAACTTTCTTAAGCCATAAGAGTACTGCTGCTTTTGGTGAAATCCTTGAAAGCAGGGACAGAACTGTTGTGACAATTTTGCAACCCACTCTTCTCAACTGCACAGCTGGGGACAATGCATTTGGATAAAGTGGAGGAAAGCTGCCTGCTGACTTCTATTATTCCTTTCTTAGGAATGGTAAAAGAGGAAAAGATTTTATTCCTAGGAAAGCTTTCTTCTGGGAAAGAAAACATAAAACCACAGTATAAAACCTAGCATAAAATAAATCTTAAGTAGGGACAGTGTAGCTATTAAAGTGCTGTGTAATGAGAAGGAAACCCAGGACGGGCACCTTGCTTTATGTACAGTGCTGGTCTATATATGAAGCCATCTAATCAGATATAGGTGTCCTTTAATTGAGGTCTCATGTGCAGCGTAGTAGCAGTGAGGGAATATGATGAAAAGAAATGGAAAAGGAAGGCGCTTTATTTACCACACCGGGAAGCCTTCATCGTATGGAAACGATCAGAATTTAAATTTTTATCATCTGTCACAATTTGCTGCTGCTTTAATTAAAATAACACCAAGGACACGTGGGGTGAGCCTGGCTGGATGTGCTCCGTGCTCCTAATGACTGTCAGATGGGAAGGCAAGGGGTACCGAGAGGGCAGGGCTGCGGGAGGATCCGGAGGGAGATGGTGCCAGATGGCTCGGCTTATTTTATTAATTTAGATCTCCGTTACGGCTTTTCTTCCCTTCATCTCTCCGAAGGATGAGTTCGTTTGATGGGAATCATTTCACAGCCGCGGGGTGACGCGTTTAACTCTCTGGTGCCCGCAGCGCTGCAGCGCAGCGCGTTTGTCACTCGTTTGTCACAGAGGTGTCCCACACCTCTGCTCCAGCCCACAGCAGCCTTCCCTCGGCTAATTCATTGAATCCTGCTGTCCCAAACCACTTCCAGCTGCTTGGCAGCAAAACAGTGCCAAGGCAACGTCGTGAGCTGCTTCTCTTCTCTTTCACCCTCACCTGGCTGAGCATCCCCGCTTTGGGCTGCTCTGGTGCACCCGCAAAACCTTCTTGGCAGCAGCAAATAACCTCACTCTTCTTCTTCCAGCTCCGGGGCGGCTGCACAGCCAGAAAGAGCAGAGAAGTACTGAAAAAAGAGAGTTTGAAAGGCTTTTTTCCTCTTGGGTTTGGTGCTCGCAGCCGCGCTCGGTTCGTGCGGGATCTGCCGCCTCCCGGTGGCTCCTGCGAGGAGCTGCTGCTTCAGTGGCGTTTGGAGATTTGGGGTGATCTTTAGGGATTTTGGGTGATGTTTAGGGATTTTGGGTGATGTTTAGGGATTTTGGATGTTCTTTAGAGTTTTTGGGTGTTCTTTACGGATTTTGGGAATTGTTCAGGAGTAAAACTGGGAATATCGCCTCCCAAAAAGATGTTTGGCACAGCCGAAAGTGTCTGCATTTGGAGCAGGGTTTTTTAATTTCTTCCCTTTCTTGCATCCACAGTGATTACAAAGGAGCTTCGATTTGTTTGGTCTTTTGCTTTATCAGTGGTTATTGGGTTAGTATCGAGAACAAAATGAGTCTTGTTGTGACACTATAGTCTTATGTGATTCAGTGGGGAGAAAAAAAAAAGTCAAACTTAAAAACAATTTCTAGATCCTGAATATGTATCCTCTATAAAAAAGCCTGTTCAGCAACTGGAGCCTTACATTTACGCTGTATATTAAATATTAGGTAAAATATTAGATGAGATTAGATTAACACATTAGAACTTGTTAAACTATCAAAATGAGGTCTTTGGGCACTGAAAATACACATTTTTGAGAAAGATGCATCAAAATTAGAGGCATAGTTTTGACAAGGATCTCAAATTTTGAGTGCTTTTTGCAAAGCTTGTCCAGAGTTTTGAAGCTTTGTTGGCATTTCAGACCTTCTGAGAACTCTCAAATTTCCTTGTTAGATTGACAGCAACCAAATATTGCCACTATTTCCTTAGTCCTTCCCTAGCACTCGGAAATTGCCTGGATATTTTTCAGCTGTTCTGTTAAAATAACTTTATGAATGCTTTTTATCCTACCTTTACCCAGTACTTGACTTCTGTGTTCTCTTTGCTTCTTTTTTTACTCTTTTTCCCTCAGTACATTTTGTCTTAATATTGTTAATATTGTACCAGGTCTAGAGAGAATGAGCTCATGATGTGAGTGAAGTAGAATTTCAAAATCATATGACATACAAAAATTGTATAAAAAAAATTGAATGATTTATTTAGGGATATGAGTACATTATACCAGTAATCTAATTCCCAGTATCTTCCTAAGCAGCTTTCAAACCCATTTTTTGATTTCTTTGGGTTTCAAATTGCTGCTGAAATAATGAAAATGGATGGAGCTGCTGATGAATCATCATGACAACGTTTGGTACCAACGGGGACTTTCACCAGAGTGTTTTCATCAGGAACAGGGTCCCAGTGGCACTGGCCCACTTAGACCTGTAGATACAAATTTAAAAAGAATTCTTGCTATTTCCTTTACTTGCAATGGTGTTGCAACAGCTTGAATTAAAGCTTCTATCAAGAGTAATAAATGAATCTAACTCAAAGCTCTGTGGGTAGGTGGCAGGCAGGCTGAGAGCTGCGGGTTTTTCTGCAGCCCATGGGCTGAGGTACCTCAGGGGGAAGAAGGCACAGGGACCCCCTTTAGGCACCTTATTGCAGCATGTCAGCACCCAGCAGTGTCCTCCCAGCCCAACCAAGCACAAACCTGTCAGCAGGAAGGGCTGGGGGCCTCCTGATGGCCTCTAGAGAATGGTGTTAAACACTAATAACTAACTCTTTGCCCTGCACTGACACACAGCTCTCTCCTGAGGGAGCCTGGGGAACCCATGTTACACGTGCAAATTAAGCAATGGGAATGCTTCTGTGAAATGGAAGTCCAATGAAAAATTTGTTTTCTATGAAAGAGCTAAACTTTACTTTGCACATCAGCATCAGAAGTTTTATGGATGTAGCTTGAACCAGACCTTTGAAAAAGGAAATGAAACAAAATCAAAGCAAGCCCAGAATCAGAAACAACATTAAATGGTTATTTCTTACACCAAGAATCAATATTGGTCTGGTAAGTGGGATTCTATTTTCAAGCCTTCCTCCTGCCTGTGGGGACTTCATTACTGCTGGCATTAGGCACAGGATGACCTGGCAGTCTGCACTCAGCCCAACAGGTAAATATAATCTCCTAACCCTGAGGAGGCTGGGTCGATTCACAATTTGTTGATTGGAGGTGTCAGTAATTATGGCTGCAAAAAGCAATTGCAGGTGACAATACAAGCAAAATAAGCACCAGCTGTTGAGGCAGTCATAAGGTAGGAAATCTTGATCTCAGGTTGTGTTTCTCAGTAGCACAAATAATTGCACAGTAATTAGTACTATTTTCATTTATTAGGTACGACATGACCAGAAGACATACTAATGTCTGACATCTCTTTTTTTTTTTCCCCCAGGATGATTTTCTGTATAGTGTCTCTGTTCTAAGTGGGATCCTTTGCACAGTCTTGGCAGTAATCAAATTTATGCTGGGAAAGGTCCTTACAAGCAGAGCACTGATAACCGATGGTGAGTGTGACAGTGTGACATTGATCCTGCTGCTTTTAGAGACTCTTCCAGGGACACCTTCATGATGACAGCTGTGAGACAGCATTGAAGTAAGGCAGCCACTGGGAGATGGGAGAAAACCCAAACCCTGGAACAGGCTGTGGTACCACTGGTCTCTAGCACAGAAAGCTCAGCTGAAATGGAATGCCTGGTGGAAGCCAAACAGTGAATGTGTGGATAGTAAGCAATAACAGAGTTGGAGGTAGAGCAGATAATGGATTAGAGGTGTATTAGTCAGAGGTTAGGCTGCAGCAGGGGGATATGACACCAGTTTATTAGAGAGCTTTGGTTAAGTCACCTCCATCCTCCCTGCCTGTGCCTGGAAAGCTCAAATGAAGCAGAGTCTGCTGCAGAAAACTGCCTGCCTTGGGCAGGGATCACCACCAGCACCCACAGTGCTGGCAGGCGTCCCTTTGGTGTCATTTGTCAGCACAGGGAGCAGAGCTGCTGGGGCAGAGACAGAGCCCTGCCCTGCCCTGCCCTGGCCCTGCTGGGGCTTGGCACAGGCTGGATCTCCACAGCATCCTTGGAGCCCCTCACTGCCACCACTGCATCAGCCCAGCACCTGACTGCTTCTGGTTATAAGGGAGCTCCAAAACCATACTTTAAAAGTAGGTCCAGATATTCCTCTTACTGACAGGGCTCAAGCTCCCGAATCCTCAAAAATCCCAAGGATCTGCCCTTCAAATGGGTGAGGCCACAGTGATTGCAGAAGTTTCACAGCTCCCTGCAGATCTCTCCCAGTTTCATCTGCCAGGGCAGTTGGAAATACTCAGTAAACAGACACTGTAGGGGTTCATGATTCATGGGTTGTGCTGCCTAAATTATTTTACTCTTTGCTACAGATTTCACTTTAAGGAAATTCAATTTTCAGTTTACTCTAGAGATACATAAATTTTGCTTTATTTTAAGCAAATTAAACATAATTTTTTTCTGGATGATGTGTGATAGCATGTACTATGAGTATCTCTATCATCCCACTTATATAAATTCTTCATGAGTATTTATATTTTAAATCTGAAGGAAGCAAAAAAGGCATCAGAATAGCAGTGAGGGGGTTACAACTAAGCTATTGCCTCCCTGCATTTGGGATTATCTCCCAACAGACTTCCAGCTCAGAGATCTTACTCTTTCCAATGGGCTCCGCCACTCTAGACATTTTAAAACAAAAATATCTCCAACCTGCAAAAAGGATTCTGGAAAGGATGCTGGGAACTGCAGCCCAGTGAGTCTGACTTCCTTCACTGCCAGGGTGGAAGTGGGACACGTTGGCCATTTCAGAGCTGTGCCTAGGCAGGCAAATGAGGAACCCTCCCTTTAAAAAAATGTAGCTTACTTTTGAAAAAAAGCAGTTTATTCAGCCAAAATATTAACTGAAAATAACTCCACCTCTGAATTGTTCTCCTGTATGACAGAGAAATCTCTTTTCCCATAATTACATCCTCATGCTAATGATACTGCTTCTGAGCTGCTCATTCTTTGATTAAAAAAATTAGGGAAAAAAGTATACAATTACCTCAACCTGGTTTTTATCTCTCTTCTTCCCTTTAAAACTACTTTAGAAAATGTAGGAGGCTGATCTTAACATGTGTGGTTAAATATCTGCTTTCACAGGGTATATTTACATATGTACTTGATTTATTAACGATCAGGAAGAGACAATGTGATTCAGCAGCTGAGACAGATTTAGCAGTCCCTTGCATATCTTTTTTTAGTGTTTTCTGTTTCCTGCTAATTTACCTCCTGTGATCCCTGGCTCCAGATCAACAAACTGTTTTGAATAAAAGGAGCATGAATTTTTCTTCCTAAAAAATAGGCTTATTTTCAGAACAGCAAATTCTCTTTTATGTATGTCAAACTCTCTTAATTTTTTTGGAATGATTTTGTTTTAGAGTAGGGCTTAACAGCAATATCTGTTTAAATCCTAGATGTACGAATCCTAATGAGGCAAAATGTCATTTGTACTGTTTGTTTACAGCAAAAGCTCTTGGCCTTTTGGGTAATAAAAATAGCCATTTCCTGCCTTGAATTTTGTGACATCCCAGAGGACAATTCTGTGACAGTCAGTGATGTCAGCCAACTTTCCTGTAGGTTTAGTTACCTGTTTCCTATCCAGATTTAGCCACCTGTTTTTTCCTCTGCTGGCCTTACACTCAGAACAGTGTCTGGATTAATACCTGCAGCCATTACATGATTTCCTGCCACATCAGCTAAGAAAGGTTTGCTTGAATGAGAGTCAGGAAGGGAAAACAATTTCCTTTGCAAGTAGCTTTTAAATTATTTGGAACCATCAGCCAAAAATGGCATAAAAATGTTTTATTATTTTGTGTGAATCCATTGTGCTGATGGATTCTGAATTAAGCTGGAGCAGGGGAAGTAACACTGGTTAAAAAATTCTAATTATTAATTTATATTTTATATTTGTTATATCTATAGACACAATATACACCATTTCAGCATGTGTAAGCAGTATAAATGAGTAAATAGACAAAGACTGGATGTGAGAGGGGTGGATCAAAGGACAGGCTCAGGAAAAGTGTCAGGTGTATCATTGTTGGCAGTCATGGGGAATTGCAAAAACCTGGCTAACTCCTGTAAACAGCAGCTGGCTAGAGCTGACTCACCAAGCAATAAAGAATATTTCAAGTCTAATATTTCATTTGTTATCTAGGTTAAATAGTGTATGGATCTACCAAATTAATGCATTCTCAGACTTTTTTTGTGTGTGTAGAACAACAGGGGTAACTTTTGGGTTATTGTGGAAAAAAAATCAGAAAAAGGGAATGTGGAGTTGAAAAACAGAACACAAGGAATGACTTATAAAACCCCAAATTAATAACCAATCAAACGGGAGTTGAATGGAAAAGGGCATTAACTTTTCTATTGGAGAAAAAAAGAACAAGTTAAAAAAAAAAAAAAGAATCTAAAAGGATGTACATTAGAATTGTAAATAGTAGATAAGAAGCTACTGTGGTCTATCTAAAGCATAAATAGAAAATATTACTAGGATTATCCTGTATGTCATCAGCAATGTCTATAGCTCTAAGCAATGGTGCCAAGTATGTAAATAAATATATGGAATGGGATAAAAGCTCCAAGAGAGGGCCTTTGACAGGTCACTGTGTAAAACCATTTTCCTTTCCATGAGCTCCCGGTGTTCATCCTTTAATTATTTCTTTTCCCCCTTCTAGGTTTCAACTCTCTTGTGGGTGGAATAATGGGATTTTCCATCCTTCTTAGTGCAGAAGTATTTAAACACAATTCTTCTGTCTGGTACCTGGATGGCAGTATAGGAGTGTTAATTGGACTTACAATATCTGCCTATGGAATCAAGTGAGTATCTCCTGGGAGCAGGCAGGGCCCTGTGTCCAGCAGATGGGCTGGCCCTGAGACATAGGAGGTCACACCTGTAATGGTTTAGGTAATTCCAGTGAAATCAGTCCCTGGAATTTATTAGACAATGCTGGAGCAGAGTGTGTGGAAAGGGTTATAAAGGCCTGTGTCCTCCACATCAGCTGGAAAGCAACCAGGACTTAAAAAGAAATTGGAATAATTTTAGATTCTTGTATACTTGAAATAAAATATCTCCAAAATAACCACAAATGATGGATAAAATCAGTCTTCCTTGCATTTATGGCGCATTTCTGAGCTCTGCTTTGCCTTTGGATTAAAGGAAAGGTGCCCAGGTTTCAAAGAGGGATCTTGCTATTGATTTCCATCCCAGCCCCACCTTTGGCAACTTCTGCAGGTTCCTGCTCATGTTTCAGATGCTGTTTCTCTTGAATTTTAAGATGCTTTCTTGATTCACACCAGAAACAGAATAAAAAACAAAACAGAGCTCTGCCATTCACTTCTGCCACACAAATTTTGGACTTTATCCCTTATGGCTTATATGCCACAAGAGAAGGTGGAAGATGGAGCATCTTAGTTGGAATTATGCCAGTAGAGAAGCAGCCCTTGGCCAGGCTGCAGTCAGCGCTCAGCTGGAAGCTGTGTGGGTTTGGTTTTTTTTTTTTTCAACTTGGAAAATTCAATTAACATTTTAATGGGAAATACCGCTCTTAAATAGGTTGGTATAATCACAATTTCCACTGTAAAACTAACAGTTCTGGAAAACTCTAAAGGCTGTTACGCCACCTGAGCTCCTTTTTATTCATAAATATTTAAATATTCCGTTCTGGGGCTGTCCTGTGCATGATCCTTTGTGCTCTCCTTGCAGGCTGCTCATTGATATGGTGCCCAGGGTGAGGCAAACACGCCACTACGAGATGTTCGAGTGAGGCTGCTGCCCTCTCCCTGCAAGGACTGTAAAACCACAGCATCCTACGTCTTGGCAAGTGGTGCCACTGGTATTTTCCTGAACATGCAGTTTGTTTCCCCGTGGTCTGTTTCTGTTGAAGTTTGTTTGAATGGGAAATCTCTCTGTAAATTTGGCATATTGTGCACACTGCTTGCGATTCAGCCAAACAGCAGCCTTTTGGTTTTTTCTTTTCTTATTTATTTCCAGTATGCTATTGATTCCTGTGACAATAGAAAACATGCAGTTTGCAGCTTGAACCAGCTGCCATGTTGTATATTCCAGAGTGAAAGTGTTCTCAATGGTGTGGTAAGCCTGTGGGTAAAGAAGTGCCAGTTTCAGATTTGAGTTTTGGATTTTTTTTCTCCCTGACCTGTATTTTCCCAAACACATGCTGTAACAGGAGTACAATCCTTGCTAACCTCTTCGACTAAGAGTATCTTACAAAGAGTCTGGACACCAAGAGCTGTGTTGCTTAAAACACTTGAGTAGCTACTTCCACCCTCTTGTTGAAGTAGACACCCTGAAAGAGCAGGTACTGCCCTTTCTGTGATCAGAGAGATACTGCATTTTAACCCCAAATTAACTGAAACGATACCTCTTCAATTTAAATTCTATTTTTCCTAATGAGACACTGTTCATAGCTTTGCATGGACCAAACAAGCACACACAGTATTACTGTACAGACCAAAACCAAAATAGTCATGCAGGGAAGAGGAGCTGCTCAAGGAATGGGATTTTCATCTCCTATTTTACCATGTGCAGCTGTAGCAGTGTGTGTGACGTTGTGGTTGCTCTGTAGTCTGACAACGGCACAGCAGTGGCTCAATCTCGTGGTGAGATACAGATCTATTTATTAGATTTAGATTGTCCTGTAAAGTGTTGCTCACTTTCCACCACACATCTTATATATTACTTAATAGCAGGTTAAATGATCGAAGAATCTTGATGTATAATCAATAAAACTGGTATCTATTTTATACAGTATCTGTAAGTAACATTTGAAAACTATTTCCAGAATGTATGATAGAACAAAGTCTTCCTGTATAGCGGCCTATTAAACTGGATTCTCTGGCTATAACCATTTTCTCTTTATTTGATGTATTCCAGGTCCGTTTTCACAACAGAGAATCAGTATTACTGCTTCTATTTATCACAGGTGAATAAAAAATAGGACAGACCACTATAGAGTTTGAAATAAGGCCATGGTAAGTAGGTGAGCAGCTAGAAATGCCCATTTCTAGTACATAACAAGAGACTGGACGAGAGTGGATGTACAATTATACTGACCAGTGAGGGATGTACAGTGGAGACACTATTTTTTTCCCAGGTGTGATGTTAAAACTGCATTTCCCATCATCTGGGACTTGACCAGGTATATAGAAAAAGCCCACTCCCACTGATAGGTGTTGGAAGAGACCCCCCAGTGGTTTCCCTGACCTGGCAGTACCCATATGAGAGTGACAGTGTTGGAAAGAGAACATGCCTTGATACAGGATTCCTTATGGCAAAATGAAATTGCCCTGCTGCTATAGTTTGTTTCATGTACTTTGGATCAATTAAGTTTGTATAAGTATTTGTATGCTAAGTGGCTCTATCAGTGCTGATGCTGCTTGTGCCTTGCTGTCACAGGATGGTGTCACTCAGCTCTAAGGTGACAAAGGAGCTACTTCAGAGGAGCAGTCAGCAAGGACTCCAGAAGGACTGGAAAGAGTAGGATTGCTCACTGTACTCAGCACAGGTGGATTTTTAAATATCAAATGCCACCCCAAGACCCTGTCTTCCTGCACAAGACCTTAATGTGTTCTTATACTTTTGTTTTTCCCGTTGTGTTTCTTCTCTCAACACCAGTTCCATGAAGGGAGCTGTGAACTGGTATTTCCTCACTGATTTACAGTGTTAGGCATTTTCAGCCTCAGAATCACAGAGCCAGGATGTAAACCTAGCAGTATTAGACATTTCATGGGTTTGTTAGTTTTCTTGATACTGTTTACCCTTTTTTCACCTCCCTGAGGGCTTTATTCCCACTCAGTCCCATTGCTAATTTTGAGAATGACACTTGAGAACTGCAGAAGTACTGCTCCCCAGGGCCATGCAGTCCAGCAGCCTGTTTGTAGCCCACTCCTGCAGAAAACTGAGAAGGGACATGCTGGTGGCTGAACTCCTGATATAACCTTTGCCACACCAAAGTCCTAAACCACTGGAAGCATGCAGGACACTCAAACCAGCACCCAGCTGAAACATTAAATAGTTCTGTTAGAATGCTGAGTGTAAACAGGAGCAGAGATGTGCTGCTCTTGCACACAGGAAGGTTAAACATTCAGTTAATGAAGTTTCACACTTCTGGAACTCTGGAATGCTCTGAGGATGTTTTTAAGTACAGACACATGAAAAGGGAAAGTGGTTAAACAAGTTAATCATACTCTTATCAGATTAATTTAAACCAGTTGCAGAGAGTTTTCAGTTACCACAGGTGCTTCAAAGCATTGCCGGTATTAGCAGGTAAATGCAAGAAAATAACAGAAATACTTGTGATACTTGATAAAGTCCAGGAAAGTATGAATCTCAGAAATGGTGATAAAGCCAGCTGGCATCAAGGATACTCTGTGTGGTATGTGACAATAACAGAGAAAATAACTGCTCATCCATCTCCTGTGACACTGCTCGAGCCAGCCACCCTCAGAGGGAACAGTTTCTATATGAGGTTTTTTTATTAAATGTCAGTGCCAGTTGATTTTTTCCAACTATGAGATGGCAAGTGTGCTTCCAGCTAGGCTAAGGGAAGGTGGACGTTTCAAAAGCTTCAACAGCTCAAAAGCACTCGGACTAATCACCTGAACCTTGGCACTGGCCAGCATAATAACCTGCCTGATGATCACAGCAGCCCTCAGCACTGCCAAGGGCTCTTTGTTGTGCACAGGGAAGGAGCCTCAGTGCTCACACAAGGAACAGCACTGGTCAGAATGAGGCTGTAAGCTGACACTTGTTAAAGTCTGGCCAAGCTCAGAATTGCAAATTAATCCCTGAAAGTGACTGTGACACTGAGCAGATGCTTTGAATCTGGCCATATTGTTCAGCAGAGAAGGGAGCTCAAAACCTCTGTCAGGATTACACCAGCTGCAATCTTGAATCCCCAGCCATGATGCACAGACACCAGGTAGGCATAGGAAATTACAATGTTCACTTATAGCTAAAAGCCAGATTTTTTTTTGAATCTTGATTGTCATTTAAAAAATCACCACACTAACATCTGCTGCTGATTTATTCCATTTTACTTCTTGCTATAATAGGCAGACCATAAATAAGCATCATCTAACCGTGGTGGAAAATGAGCCTCAAAAGAAGCTCCCTGATGATGTTCCAGGAATGTACCTAAAGCAGAGATCCCAGACAAGAAGCTCCTCTGATGTGGGCAAATTCAGCTGTAGGTATGCCTGCAGCTGGGAATGTACCATGAAGGTGCTCACCACTGCTAATGCCACGTGCATTTCTGCAATCCCAGCTGCCTGGGAAAAAGTGAAGGCATTTCTGGCATTCTTTTTTGTGGGCCAGCTCATGGAGATGCTAGGCCACGGGACAAGGATTAATGGAATAGTTTGGGGTGGAAGGGATCTTTAAATGTCATCCAGCCCAAGGTCATCCAGTCCATCTATTAAGCCTTAATAGCATGCAGACCAGGAATGTTTGTTCCCAACCTGACAAGACATTTTTCCTTGGCAGTCAGATAAAGAGCTAAGGAAGCTCCTTGAACAGAGTTTATCCCTGGAATTCACAGACTTGTGTAGATGCTTCACACAGGGGTTGCACACAGTTGTGCTGTGCTGGCAGTGATTTCTCACCTCTCTGCCTGTGTTGGGTGTGCTGCCACCGAGAGGAGCTGTGACAGAGCCATCCCTGTGCCTCTGGCTGTGTTTATCCGGGACCAGGAGCTGCACAGGAGTAGCACACAAAAACACATTCCTGTGGCCTGGCATGTGGGGCCAGGTTATGCAATGTGAGAGCATAATTAATGCAAGCAGCAGACCAGCCAGGGATGTTTCCCTCTCCTGTTCCCCTGAAGACTGGGAGCTGCTGTTTTCCTTTCAGCCAGGGGATTGGTATTGGAGGTAGCACTGAACAGTTCCTGCTTTTTCCCTGTTCAGTGAGATCAGCTGCCCCATAGTGGGCACAGCTGCCCCCAAGCCTCCAGCCCACTCACCAGGAGCTGCAGGAGAAGGGGAGCTGAGTTCAGGTCCTGCAGGGGCTGACACCAGCACCACACTCAGCTGCAGGCAGACCCAAAGTTCGTTTTCTCCCAAGTTATTTTGGCAAGTAACTGGGAAATGTCCCATTGTGTCAGCTCCTACTGCTGGCACCAATCCCAGCACCCTTCTGAACTCATCTCATGCAGACACAGGCTGTAGGATTATTGTCACCTCTCACCTCACCACAGAGCAAGGAGTGGAGGCTCCTCTCAAACAGGCCAAGTGACAACACCAAACTCCTCTTACTGGGCAGATCTATGGGGCAGAACCCAAGCAGAGCTCAGGCTGATCACACCAGCTCCACCCTCCTATGGTGGTGAGGAGGAAATTAAAGCCAGGGAGGGTCTCTAGGGATTTGGCAGCTTCCCTTCCACCATCCCCTGTACTTTCAAAGGAAGCACCAGCTCTTACCTGCTGAGCCATCAAAGGCTCTCACCTCGGAACATTTTCTTTGAAATTGTTATTCTTTCAGCATTTTTGTGCAGCACTGGTTTGTTTTGACGTGTCTCTCCTCACAAAGGTGCAGGAAGCAGATGTCTTCAGCCAGGCAGTGCTTCCCTGTCCTGCAGGAGCGAGGACCCCTGAGCCAAGGCTCCCAGCAAAGCAGGACACACGGTGAGACTGAACAGCTGGAGTCTGTTCTCTGCAAACTGTCCCCAGGTTTTTTTGCTACAAAGATTTACTACCTAAATTTAGCTAAATGCAATCTCCACTACCAATAAAATAAAATAACAAGTCCTGACAAGCATGAACACAAATACAGAGGAGTGTGAGGCAGCAAAGTGGGTGCTCCAGCTCTTGCACGCTGAGGGGAAGTGTTTTGAGAGAAGCACAAAGTCCCAGCAAAACGTTTCCATCTGTGGACTCTCTACCAGCTGGAGTTTGACTAAACCCAGTCTAAGCATGTGAGAGTTGAAGTATCCAGTATTTAAGCTCCCCCAAAGGAGCTTTCCAATACAGCTGCATGGTGTATTTTTTATTCCAAGTTCCAATTTTCAGAGATATTTTTTTCCATTATGTGACTGCAACACAGCCCACATCTAACTCTAGCTGCTCACCATTTCACAGATGTCTCTTCAGCTTTTTAGATATCAAAGCTGAACAACAATTAAGAGAATGAAACAGGAAAGAAAACATTTCCAAAAATAACCAGAACAAGAGCTTGAATGAACAGTGTCCTCCACTAATTCATTTTGATGGTAGGAAACATTTGGAAATTGTTGTATGTTGAATAGCAACACAGAACCAACAACATTTTCACCCAATTTAGTTCAAGGGGAAGTATGCCAAGGACCATAAAAAGGGGCAAGTGGTGAAGGATTTTCACATGCTTTTCCTCACTGAAACAGCCAAACAGCCATAAAAGGCTCTTGCAGCAGCACTGCACGGTGGAAAAACCACCCTCTGCAGCCACAATGCACAGAACTCCCCAGTGAAGAGACTGGCCAAGTGGATATCCAAACCCACCTCACAAACCTCTGCCAGCCTGCAGGAATCTGTCTGGCATCTTCATTTATACTCTTAGCAGGGTGTGTGTCATTAACTGGGAGAGGGGCAATACAAGGCATCTCAAGCTGATAGTTACTGACTCCTGTACTCTTCTGATTCTACAGTACTCAGTTATGTGTGGCCACATTAAAAACAAAAACCAAAATCTCAACAAACTTAGAAGACGGTGATGCTGGAAAAAAACCCCAAAAAAACGAGTTGTTGTTTTTCTCCAGTGTAGTTTGTGTTTTTTTTTTTTTTTTTAAATACATAGCAACTGTGTTACAAATGGACATTTTTTTAACAGATAAAGAGCTGTCTTTTTTTAATTTTACTATTATTTTTTCCACTGCATCCTGCTCCTGCATTAATTGCTCTATTACTCTTGGATGCCTCCACCAAAACCTCCTCATATTCCCCGTGGCTGACAAGAGAGAGCCCTTCCCTCACTCTTGGCTGGGCTAACAAAACCCGAGGTGGGCAGAAAAGGCCTGTCAGCAGGATGGGTGCCACTGAAATACCCTGACAGCTCCCCTGGAGAAGTTTCACTCTAGACATTTGTATTGTTCAGAGCTGCCAAGGTGATTTCATGTGGCAGCTCTCGAGTTCACTGACTGCACACCCCAATCCCACGTGGGCCCTTGTTCCTCATGCAAATGTTTCATCAGCTCCCCAGGGCTTTGCATGTTAAATTGGATCCTGCAGGAGAACACTCTCTAAAGCTGCTGTTTTACCACAGTGTAGCTCCATCTTTCAACTCCACAGTGCATTGTGCCAGTAGGTCTTGCAGGCCTGAGAGCCACTGCAGTTCCAGTCTCACTTTCCCTTTCTCCCAAATTTACAGTGTGCTGTAATTGAGTGTGCTGTACATTTATAGGAAAGCAGGAATTCCTAACTACTGCTGTGACAAAACTGCCTCCTGAAAGGAGACTTGATGTAACCCATTATCCAACCCAGGTTTAAAACAAAACAAAGCAAACAGTTCATTACTCACCTGATGTTCTGCTGGCTATGGTGTGGGATTTACCTGTGGGGTAGCAACAGAAACACCCAGCTGCAGAGTTGGAAGAAGCCACAAAAATGCAGTTTGGGATAAAAGGCATTCCCATTTAAGCACAAAGCAATCATAAATCCAAATCACACAAGAAAAAAGTTTATTGAAAAATAAATTCTTCCTAGCTTTTTTTTCTACAACAGTGAAAACAAAGCATTTTTCTATGCCATTACAGACATTTACTGTTCTAAAAAAAAAAAAAAAAATTAAAAAAAATCCCATCCTAGTGAACCCCAGGAACTTGGCAGTATCTGAACCACTGTGTTCTGTCCTGTTTGAATCCAACTGCTTGAACGTAATATAGTGGAACACAACCATTGAAACAAAACAAAGGATTAACATATCAGGGGAGAATTCAAACCAAACACCCCATTGTACCAGCCTGATCCTGAAGTTCTTGTGTCCATTTAAAACCCCTCATTGACTCCACATTATTGTTTGCAAAAAGCATTAATTTACTTTTAGTGAATTCAGTTGGGATTTTTCCAATTTACATTGCTACAGGGCTTATTCAGACTCTGACCCTCTAGGGAGATTCCTCTAGAGAATGATGCAGACTAGAACCCAAAGAACTGCTTCAAACAGCACTCTGGAGAATCTCCCTGCAGTGGTCAGCTCAGCAAGCTCACGGGGATCAAAGTCTTCAAGCCCAAATTAGCTTTGTAAATATTCCCTGATATTTTTCTTTTGGCTCTCTTAGAATCTTCAGGGCAACTTTCTCACAAAATTTCCTCTCTTTTTTCCTTTGGCAAAAACTGCCATTTCCTCCTCCTCTCCTGCATTCCTTACAAAAACCAAATCAAACCCACGACTCCTTAAAAAATACTTTTCACTGTCACTGTACTGCAACAGACCTGATAATGAACAAAAATTAGTTCTGGGTATTACACCATTAAAACGAACTGCCTTCAGACAACAATTGAACTTGATTTATCGTGTGCCTATTTGATATTTCAAACTACTTTGCAGCTGCTGGAGCCTGAGCCAGGTGGTGTTGCATGCCCTCAGCGCCCGGATGGCTCCAGGAATGCCAGGCATTATTTACATGCTCTCCTTAAAGCCAAGATTTGGTGGCTCCTGCAGGACCCAGGGCTGGTATTTGCAGTGACAATACAGATGTGTTTTCCTGCACCAGAAGCAGCCACATGCTTTGGTGGCTATGGGGACAGCAGAGTCCTCAATGCTTCAGTTCTGTGAGCCCTTATAGGACATAACAAATTCTGGTCCCATGCACAGCTCACTTAAGTAAATTGCACCTGCACTGAACTGCCCAGCAGAGAGAAGGGTTTCAATCACTTGAGCACAACTAATTTTTTAAAGCAGTTTCTGTGTGTTGAGGGTGAAGTTATTACTCATTTTATCAAAACTTTAGGACCTGGCTTTATTTGCTCATTTAATAAGCAGGTGGCTTAGTGCTCTTGAGAGAGGTCTCCTGAATTAAAACACACTTTTGTGTGTTCTAATTACATGAATATGCAAAGGATGACACTGTTAAAAATGAACAGGTCCCAGCTTGCAAGGCACATCAGCAATGGTTGCACTTTGTTACTTTTCCTGGAAGAAGGAATAACAAATGATGCCTCACACCTGAGGCACTCTGGGGTCTAGCCTCTGGTATTTTCAACACATTCCTACAGTAAACATTTACACTGGATACGTGGAGTTGCTGTTTACACATTCCATTTAAATATAATTATATTTGGAAGTTACAAACTAATTTAAAAAAAAACCCTACATAACCGCTTGAAAATGTGTGGATGAGATTTAAGTCACTGCCCATAAAACAGTGTGTTTTGAAGTTATATTTACAGCAATATTATTAAAGCAGATCTCAATGAAATCCTCTATATCCCTGGCCATTTCAGCTCCAATGAAAACACATCTGTCAGTGCATTATTCTCCTTGAGTTTACAGCAATCCCTACAACAATGGGGCCAAAGGAAATGGAAAGAGATCACAAGTGAGAAGTTGAAGGCATAGCAGCTGCAGGACAAACACCACAAGGAAACAGCCATGCCAGAGGTTAGCACCCCTGAAAAAAAGACTGGGAAATCAGAAACTGGTAACTCTTGGTCTCTCTAAAAATGAACAATGAAAAATGCCATTCCTCAAACTCCCAACTGTTGACTGAACAGCAACTTAACCACGTTTTCAACTGATACCTTAATAATTAATCAGTAACATCAACTTAGAGCTGATCTTGTGAGAGCAAGAAAAACTGGTTGCTGATATGTGAATAATATGCCCTGGAAGTGTTTGGTCTTTATCATTTAAGGTACAGTGCTTTACACTTATTAAAAAGGGAGGGCTGATTCTTTAATTTTAAGAAACATTAATGGAGGAGTTGTGCTATCACGGAAGGCAGGGGGAGTCATGAAGTTAATGAGGCTTGGATGAGATTATATCCAGCCCGACTCATCCCAGTTTATTTATTTTACTAGCAAAACCTGGTCCTGAAATGAACTCTGAGCAAAAGACATACCTGAGAAAGCAATTTGGGTTTTGTTTACATGAACAGTGCTGCAAACTCAGAAATCACTTTGCAATTCAGATGGGCCATGCACTCTGAGAGGGGAGGGAATGTCTTTTATATTAAGAACAAATCAAGGAGGCTGCCTAAGATTTTAAAGGACAGTGATACAACATGACAGCCTGATTTGGAGCTGATGATATCAAGAGAAATTTTCAGTGAGCCTGAATTCTTGATAATCAGCAAGGTGCAAAAGCTGACACAAAGCAGCTGGGAGCAGAGTGAAGCTGGAAGGTGCAGAGTCCTGGCTCTGGCTACAACCCCATCCCAACTGAAATCTGAGCAGCAGCTGCTTTGCAAAACACCATTGCAGAAAAGTAGTAGCATAAAAAAGGAATTCCATAAAAAAGGTCCATAAGCTGACCAGTCCCTGCACACTGAGAGCTGCCAGTCCAGCTGTGATGAAAGGCCTGTATGCTCTGGAAGCACCAGGAACCGCCCCGTGTGCGTCCATGCAGAGACATCTTTATCTGAAAAACCAACACCTCCCAAACCTCAATGTGGATCTTCAATTTTCCTGCCCATCAAATCAGCTCTGGCTGTTCCTGGAGGTTTTCTGTTATCATTGTCTCCCTGGGGAATGTTCATGGCTTTCCTTTGCTCCCTGGTCAGTGATCAGACATCCCGTCCCAGCAGGAGCTCTCATGCCAAATCACAGATTCTCAGTACATTGCATTCTGCTTGCAGAAGCAACGTTTTGCAGGAATTATTAAAAGTTATAGTATCTTTTATCTTATTAAGTCTTAGAACAGATTTCTCCACTACTTAAAAACATTCAAAATTCACACCACTAAGTTGTAGAGTCATCAGCACAATTTACCTGGAATTAGTGTTCCATTATACTTGTTCAGACAGTGTCCATAATCCAAACATACATCCAAACCCCAAAGAAAGTAAAAAAGGCACATAAACATTAAATACTTGTAGAAACATAATCTGATATGAACAAGCAAACACGCTGCTGCAACTATAAATTACAAAAAGAAACATAGAAACTAAGCAAAAAATGCAAAAAGCAACTCTATTTATACATGTGCAAATCAACTTGCATATATGAAATAAATGAGGTTTTTATTGGCATTTTAAAACAGTGTGTATTTACCAACTTTACCTTTCAAAGGCAAGCCTTTTATGTTAATTTTAATAAATATGTAAATGCTTCTCTCAAGTTTTCTAATCCCGTAGGAACAAGATTTTTGAAAAAAACTAGGTCACATACAAAAATACAAAATTTTAAAACAAAGAATGTCTTGATATGAGAGATACGTTTAAAAGCTTGTAAAATGGTTTTGTATTCAACTTTTGACATTTTTTTTCCCATCAATCGCAGATCAATATATTCAAATGCAGTCATGCAAAAACCTGACTTCTGAGCAAAGGAAGCTGCAAGCTCTACTGTCAGACTGAAAAGAGCAGCACAGTCCCCTCTCTGATGTCCTTGCTTGAGTGCAAGAACTGGATACACACCTCTATTCTTCAATTAGGAAAGAAAATAGTTACGGAACTCAGACAGAAAGTTGCCCCCTAGCCTGAAACGTGGATATCTAAAACAGGTTTCAGTCAATAATTCCAACTTTTCCCTAGTCCCACATGGATTTGCCTGAGTGTTTATCTGCAGGAGGATTCACTAATTGCTCATGGGGAGCGTGTGTGGAGCTCAGTGAGCAATACCTGCAGAGTCTGTGCACTTACAGTTCTCATGACAGTCTCCTTTTACAGGAATATAGACTGAAGATGTAGGTCTTGATTTGTTATTCTTCAATATTAATGAGTCTTCTCTATAGGTTTCAGTGGAAATAGGATCAGAGACCACTGACTCTGAAGCAAATTTGGATGTTCTGTCCCTGGCTGAAGTGCGAGCGGCATCGGTGCTGCTGTTGCATTTTTGCCAGAATGCACAATTCAGTTCAGCAGACTACAAAGAGTGCTACAGCATGAAAAAACAGAGCTTATAATAAACTCTCCCTGCTGTGGTAAAGGCAAACTTAGCATTGAGCAAAGCACTAGACCAGAAAATGTTATAATAACAAATACCAAACCCCTCCCATCTTTAAAGGTTTAGAGGCAAAATCAAATGCAGTATGTATTGCCATGTGGGCCTTACAGCAGGGGGAACCAAGCAAACATGTATTTACAGCAAAGAATTACACTACAGCAAAACCCACGTTTTGCATCCTTTAAGTGCATGAGCACAAATCTTTGTTTCCAACATAATTCTGTGATATCCCAGTCTGAAATCAATTCCTGCCTGAGGAACATCAGGCTGAACTACTGAAGACAAGTCCTGCTGTTGCCTTTACTTTCAGCACCAGCTGGAAGGTCATACATTGTGATAGGCAGGATTTTCTAGTTGCACAAATATGCACAGGTATGCAGGGGATATTTTATATAAATACAGAGTGAATTGTTGTGCCTGCTCAGACCCATTTCCAATTGTCCTCCCCCAGCTTTTCCAGGGCAGTGAAACTATGGTAAACTACATTTGTGCTGACTGAAGCAAATGCTGAGCTATGGCAACAGGAGGGATTTTCATACTGGTTTGTGTTTGTTTTCTTTTCATAGAAAAAATTTGCCTCCCATTAGAGAACCCAGCTGTTCTGTTTCTGGAAAATTAATCTAAAATACAGCAGATTTTTACATCCTCAAACCCAGATCCTGCTGACCCTGCTGCTCAACAGCTCCCACAGACCCTTTTTGGATACTCAACAACCTCCTGCGTTGTGCAGAGCAATGTTATGGAGTGTTACAGGGTAACACTGTCAGGAGTGTTGAGGCAGGAAACCAAATGCTTGAAAAGGCTCATTCACTGCTTTTAAACTGGAATTTAAAATGTAGACAGTTCTGGAGGATTTATCCACAGTGCAATAGCATCTCCCTTGCCTGGTCTTTGGTAGGTCACCACATCCATCAATATTCCCACACAGATAATGAACACTGCTTACCAGAAAAATCTGAACCAGGATATGTCTCAGAAAGGAAAATGTAAAGCATCTATACCTTTCATTACTACCTGGTAATCTTTATGAAAAAAAAATGATATCTGTGCTGATTTGAGGTTTTATTCCAGCATGATGAGAGTGTGTCCAAATTGCAAACCTACAGATGCTGACTACAGATTTGTTCCTCACTAATCTGAACATGTAACTTCCTGACTACAAATGATGCTGTCAAGCATGTCACCTTCTGCTGAAAATAACAAAAATTACCTCTGTAAAAAGAAGGCAGTTTAGAGGAGTTAACTTGCTTCTCTCAAAAAAAAACCCCAAAAAAACCCCAAATCAAACTTTGATTTAAATTCTGAACTCTTGAATTGTTTTCTTCTAAATTTGTAATTGGTATGCCTGATCAAAAGGGAAGAAGAAACAAGGAACATGCAGAGCCCTAAAACCAGAAAAACAATCAAAGAACCTTAGAGGACTGATTACTTCTTTTCAGTTCTTTGTCTCCTCTTACTTGTACTCCAGAAAAAAAAATTCTCTTTAAAAACCTAACTAGTTGTGAAGACATTTTACATTTCTACCATACAATAATTATAGTTAGCTTAGTTTAACCTTTCTATGTCATTCAGCAACACTTAACTACTGGAAGCCATAGCAAACTGAGGCTCTAACAATAATATTGCTCCAATGATGCTGAATACTTTTTGCTTCACACAGTATTTCTAGTAGACAGACTACAACAGAAGCGTGGGCAAATTCCAAGGATTACTCTCTAAATGGGACCAGTAAACTGTGATGAGTCCATTCCAAAAATGGTTGTGTGTTTTTTGTAGCTTTTCCACACTGAAGAATGCCACAACCCCGGTGAGCTGTGCAGTCACCAAGATGTGTCACATGCTGGCAACTGCCTATTTGCTCATTGGTGACACTCTGCTTCGGCTGCTCTGGTGCAGCAGCTGTGATGCAGATAATGCCTCGTTGTATACAAATATTTAATTTTAAAAAAAGGAAAAAAAAAAAAACCAAAACTGGGCCCAAATAACCCAATAGCAGGGTACAGAGCTCTCTCATTATTCCAAGTTCTTGTGAAGTAAACCACTTTATAGCCATTCAAGCCAAAGCTGTACCCAAACCAGTGCACCTTGAATAAAATGTTAGTCCTCCTTTCCCAGCATCCCCTCCCAAGCACACTTTTTTCAGTTTCCTACTGGAATGAAGTTGAAATCCTTTAGCTAACCATGATGGGGGATGTCCCAACTCATTAAAAAAATAGAAAACACTTCACCCAAACAACAAAACCAGAAGTTTGATGGGTCTGGAAATTTTCTACAAACTATTCTGTGCAGTCATCTTCAAAATTACTGTCGAACACGAGACTTATTTCTTTGCAAACCGCTGAAGGAATCTGAAGAGTGACGCTGCAAATGTCCTTACAGGAAGAAAAGATCAGTTATAGCTGTTTATTATGAATCCCTCCTCTCTTAGATAATTCTGCCCAGCAATGATAGCTCTGCCTGCAGCGGAAAACCTGGACCAAAGTGCAGGAAGTACTTAGGAACTCCTCTCCAAAGGACTCTGGTTGTCCCCAGCTGGGAGCAGCCCTGCTGCTGCTATAGGCAGTCCTTGCAGAGTGCAACCTGCCCCTTGATATAGTCCCTGCAGGGGCAGATCCTTCTGTGGGCAGGGTGGGAGCCAGCACAGCTGAACAGTAGCAGGTCACCTTGGAAAACACAGTGCTTCCTCCTTCCATCAAAAGAGGGGACCAGGATATCATTTGCAGACTCCATGGTGAGACATTCGATATTATGCCTAAAAAGCAAAGCATGTGATCTATATCACACCTGGTTCATGGGAGTTTGGTACAGTTTTCAACCTTCCTCACTAAAAATAACAAACCCTGCTCTACTACATCCTAAACCGAGTGCATTTACAAGTGCAGCTTTCCAGAACATCTCTTTTCTGCTGTACAGATTCTCTCTGCAGAGGGCAGTGCAGCCTTTACAGCTTTCCTGTTTCCCAAAGATTAAGAAAAGAAGTTAAAGAGAAAAAAAATGCTTTTGACCATTCCCCAAAACCTAATATTTAAATACACCACGGATTTACACCACGGATTTTCAGTAGGACAGACTCAAAGAATCCGAAATCAGGAGATATTCTCTTTGATTTCAGGAAGTCTGTTCCCCAGGGAAGCCCCACAGAGGCAGCAGGAGGTGGGCGAGCTGGACTGGGAGGATGAGGGATGCTGCTCCTGGGCTACAGGGAACAGGGCCTGCAGCTCCCAGGAACAGGCCAGCAGGAAAATGAAAAATGCCAGTTGCCATTTTCTGACCACAAAGCTTAAGAAAAAGGGTAGCAATTCCAGCAAAACCTTGTTTTTCACTTATTCTGGAAACATTGGTAACTTCCAGCATTTAACAGGTGGGTTTTTTTTCCACAGGATTATGATTTTGTCTAGACAGCTAGAAAAGAAATTTTTTATATGAGCTGCTTCTGAACTCCACTGCAAATTACAAATTTTCAAAGAAAATACAACCCCCAAAATCTTCTACAATGTAATTCAGCAAAAAGTGGGGATGGAAAACCTGGAAAGCAGATTCCCCAGGATCTTGGTTTGAGGACTGTTTTCACTCTGAGGGGAACACAGACACATTTCCAAAGGGCACCCAAAAGCAGCATTGCTTTCCTTAATGCATAGCTGGTGAGTTTTACACATCTGCACCAACACCTCCAGTGTACCAGGGCTCACAATTCTCTACCCAGGACAACAGTGACAGAAGGGTTGTGCCCCCTGTGCTCCTGGAAGGTGCTCTCAGCAGTCCCCACCACCCACACACCCCACAAAGCACTGCCAGGCCCTCACTCACAGCTCAAGCAGCCACAGCTGCTCTCCCCACCTTCCCCTCTCACACAACTTGTGCTTTAAATTCCAAGTGTGATAAAAACCAGTTCAATAAAGAGACCAAACAACATATTTGTGCTAGAAATACTTACCTAAGCAGAGCTTTGTCCTTGTTAAGATGCTGGAAGAAGGAAGGCTCACAGATGAGCTGGCTTTCCTGACAAACTTGCTTACAGGATTTTCCAGGTTCAGCAATTTTGACTTGAAGGGCACTTAATGGGGGCCACATCACCTGCCCGTGACAGAAATCCTGCAGTGACAGATCATGTTTTTTTATGATGGATTCAGACAACATTTCACAATACTCAGACTGTATTTTAACATCTGGCAACTCTCATCAAAAGGTGATCAAATAATTTGGGCCTGAACTATCATGGTTTGCTTCCTCTGGATGAAACCAAAACTTGTGTGAACTCATCTCCTCACTGTGACCCAAGACCCCCAGAGTCATTTACTAGTTCTCAACATCAGCTTAAGCTTTTTTCATTCTGTTTTGATTTTTCTCCTGAAGGAGCAAGTTTTCATACTTCCAGGTCTAAACACAAAAGTAATATTATACAGTCGTGAATCACAAAGTATCCTGAGTTGGAAGGGACCCACAAATTTCAAGGTGAGACCAAAGGAGGTGTCCTCCTTCACCTGTCTTTTCTTGCTCTTGGGGGAATGTTCTCACTCCCTTTGCCAAGCTCTGGGGCTCAGCTGACCCTCTGCTGAGCCAAGTCAGTTTTCTGACCTCACAGAGTCCTGCCCCAAACACCTTTTGCTGGGTTATCAACTTCTCTGCTTGGCCACATCTTTCAAAGTCAGTGTGTCTGTTCCACCAGCCCAGCCTGCCTCCTCCAAAGGCTCCCAGATTTGCAGCAGGGAATCCCTGCTGCTCTGGCTGTGGTTGCCTGGCTGCTCCTTTGATGCCAGTGCCAAAACTGAAGCAATCCCTCCTCCCTCTGGTTCCCAGCCTCTGCTGCTGCCTTGCAGAGCAGACACAACTGTGTGTGCAGGCACAGAGCAAACGGGAGCAGGGGTGGGCTCAGCAGGGGTGGGCTCAACAGGGATGGGCTCAGCAGGGGTGGGCTCAGCAGGGATGCACCCAACAGCCACACTGGGCTGCTGGCAGGGGCAGGGCACTGCCAGGATGGAGCAGCTTGGAGACAAGGCTGGTTTAAGGCAGCTGAAGGTGGCACTGCTGGGTGTGCAGCCACAGCCCACAGTTCTCTTACCTCAGACCATACAGGCCTTCAGCCCAGCAGCTGGATCTGAAGGTATGGAGAGTTCACCAAACCTTTCTTGTGAACATTGTCCTCCCTCCTGACCCTCTGCCAAGGCCCCAGAAGGGGAACTCTGGACACCTTTCAATGCTACAGCTCCACAGTCCACAGAGTGACCAGTGGGACAGTGTATCTGACCCCATCTCTTCACACTTAAACATCCCCTGAAGACCCCACTGTCATGATCAAGGCACACAGCATCTTTGTTCCCATTTCAAGCTTGCACTGTTTTCTCTGTTCTTCCTGCCTCCACCACAAACTAGTCAAAATAAGGTCTCAATCTTTATTTTTGCTTTTTATTTTTGGTTCATCTGATATGTTAATTAGGCAAAGTGTTAAGTACACGCAGCTAAAAATTGTCCTTGAGTGTCCTGGGAGCTGTGAAACACCACCAGCCTTCAGCAATTAGTCAAAGCAATGAACAAAATTACAATACTGTGTGGATTTCTGAGAAGCACAAGGGAGGGCTTAGCCCTTGGGGGAGGGCCAGAGGGAAGAGACAGGTTTCAGCCACAGGTGCCATCTCTTGATTGTCTCTTTTTCTCCCTTACATTGAGCTCCATTTCTTTCTGATTGACAAATGCTCTCAATTATAACTAACTTAGGTAGAATAATCAAAAGCAGTAGTGATACTTTTACAGGTTTTGTCTCAATACAGCAGCAAAAAGCTTAAAGTGTTCATTGGCAGGAAAAGTGGGAATAGCTATGCTGTGTTCACTGCCCTCCTGACCTGGAGCTGTGTTATTCTTTAGGACTGTCTTTAACAGCACCCACCTTCAAAAACACAAGTACAGACAGATGTCCAGTGCCCTTGAAAGAAATCCTGGCAATTAAATTACATATCAGAGAAAAAGGTTATTCCTATCTCTGTTCTGCAGCTGCCAGAACAAAAGGCAGAGCTGGCTACTGCTACAGATCTGGCTTGGGCAGAAGTCCAAGCAAACACACAATTTCTAGAAACCAGGATCCCATGTAAATCTCTGCAGTTTATTACTCAACTGAACATCTTCTGCTGCTCTCAGCTGGCAGTAATGCCCAGGGACCAAAAGTCCTTTAAGTAACTGAGTTCCAAACCATTTAAATCTTTATTGATTGAAACTAAATACTTGAAAAATCTGCCCAGAGGCTGCAATTCTGCCCAGAGACTGCAATTCTATCAAAAAGTACCACTGTATTTAAGTGATCCTTCTTGATCCAAAGCTTTTATGTGTGTACACAGCTAAGGAAGTCACACAGACACTGAAAAATTGCTTTGCCTTTCTGCTTTCATATAATGCCAAGGTCTGCACAGCTACTATTCCTACTTGGACAGGAACAGTAGCACTGAGCTTTAAAATGGAGATGGTCCCCCTTTCCAACATAATCCAAGAGTCATCCACAGCAGAAGTTCATACCTGTCTTTCAATAAAGGCGTTCATCCTCTGAAGCATTCCCTCACAGGTAAATTCATAGGGCAAATAAGGGTCAATCTGTGGAGACAGTGTTAAGGTTAGAGGGGTTTTAGTTTCAATCAACTTCGTTGTGTGCTCTGTGGCAGCAGCTTCTGGTCCAAATACTCCATTACAGCTTGAGTAACAACAAAAAGTTACTAATAAACTCATTAACAAATAATAATTTTACAAAAATAATTTTATAAAATTATACAAAATAATTTTACCATACCATCAGAAGTTTTAGCTGATTTTTCTCCTTTTTAAAGGCAATAAGAATTGTTCCATGACTATCTCTATGGAAGCCCAGGGTACACTGCAAAGTGGCAGATGTAAGGCTAGTCTGAGACCCTCTGGGATTCCAGAGCTCCTGTTTTAACTAAGTTTCAGTTCTGAAGTTGAAGTGACAAAACAGAATGTGATATCTTTGAAAATTCCTTCATACTCTTCCCCACCTTCAAGTGCCCTCATTGCCATTCCACACTGTAAGTGCACAAGCACTTCTGTGGGAATCTGAAGGCTACAAAGTCAGAGTTGAGCAGAGCAGAGACTGCAATGCTCCAAGAATCAACAATGAAACCTCCTCACTGAATGCACAGAAAACACAGCTTGCTGTATAATTCATATGTGAAATTCTCATTTCTATACAAATTCACCCATTTTTTCAAGAACGTGACATATTCAATACTAAAACATGAGAATCTCTATACCACAGATAGTAATAACCATTTTTTTCAATATCCTATCAAAATGCAGCACTCATTAGACTAACATTGGGAAGCACTGTGTGTGCAGTACACACTACACCCTCAAGTGCTGATAGCAAATTGAAGACACATTTCTCACCTTTTGATTCAAAATTGATTTCACGGCCTTCTCAACCTCAGAAAGATCATTGATGTCCACAGTCCACACATGGGGCTTCCCAATATAAACTTCAGCATAGGGATGCTGAGATGTCAACTGAAAGAAGAAATTATATTGGTAAAAATTAATGTGTAAAAATAACCTTGCCTCTCACTCTCTTAATCACACTTTTTGGATGCAGTGCACTAGGATAGTGCAAAAATTCAGCTA